>NW_023270451.1:72180091-72331961 GCF_011800145.1 Mirounga leonina | reverse complement strand
ATCCATCCATCCATCCATCCATCCATCCATCCATCCATCCATCCACCCACCTAACCATCCATCTACCTATCCATCTATCCATCCAAATCCAACGTCCACAAAGGTGCAGGGCACGCTAGAGTCCACAAGGAGGAGCCCTCAGTCCTCTTTGCTTTCCCTGTTCCTTTTCCTTCTCTACTGGTTTTGTTTTCTGGCTCTGAAGGAATTGTGCAAAATTTGCTGCACGTACATATAATGATATCCATTCTGGTAGTTGGTCTTGGGAAAGCGCCTCAGATCTCAGTTTAATTATATGGAGTTAGTAGTAGTAATAATAGCATTTATAGTAATACCGTGATGGGAACAATCTTCCTTTTAATGAAGGCAAGGAATATTTCAGTGTCCATGTTCTCCTCCCTGTGTTTTCGTACACTCTAGATTGCTTCTAACGCATTTGAGCCCACTTTCCCTCCGTTCACTCAGTTCCTTTCAACATTTGCTTTTTCTTTCAGCCTGTCAGCATGAAAACCCCCCACGTAGTGATGTGGTAAAGGCCCGTATTGTACCTTCACAAGGGCTGAGAGTATTTTCTGTTGTGCTGCTTCATTCTCTCCCGGCAGCAGAGGCCCATCCTGGTTCAGCCAGCATCCCTGCCATGGCCGGTGTCCTCCCGAACTTCTGCCACCACTAAAACCGCAAGTGTTCCCTTTTTAGTGGGTCCCATCTTCCTGCCACCACCCAAATTTGCCTCTTCATCATGTCTCCTTCAGCCCTAGAATGGCGGAGGATTTCTCCCAAGCTTCCCCTCATGGAGTCACACATGACACACATGATACCCTAAGGCGCCACCAGCCTATCCTCAAATCTTCGACGGCTGTCAACATTGGCTTTTTGCCAGTTTCTGCTTTCTTTCTTTCTCTAGACCATTTCAAAGCAACTTGCAAGTGGTGCTCTCACTGTGCCCCTCGGCCTCTCTACTCACTGCCACTTGGCTCGTTCCGGTGATGCCAAGTCCAGCCTGGACTTTCCTGTGTGGAAGCCCTCCTTGGTCTTTCATTAGGGCGGCATATTATATAGCAGTCAGCTCTTTTACGTTCTCTTTTCCCTAAACTCTGAGCCAGCTCCGTCAGCGGGTTGCCTCATACCCATTTGGGAAGCAGGGAGGGACGTAAATCCTTGGAAAAATAGATAGACTCCATCAGCTTGTGTTTGCCATGGCGGGTGATGAATTAGGGGGATGAAATTTCCAGCGAGTGAGAGCTGTTAACACTGTAATGACTCCACCAAAAAGAGGTTTTTGAGTGTCTTTCCCTGGGGGTCTTTCAAAATAAAATGAACCTGCTTCAGATGATTTAGGGGCACAGATTAGATGACTCTTCAGAATTCCTTCCAGTGCCGAGTTTCCATTTGTCTCTCCCAGACTCTGCCCTCTGATTTTGGAAGGCCTAGTGAAGTTATATTGGGATGGACTGCCCCGCCCTCCCCACCTGTGTTTTCTGTTGCCCCGGTTTTATTGATGGAATGAGGTAACTTCTTGTAAATCCATCAAAACCATATCTGAAGCATGCTCTGGGGCACATATGAAATCTAGAAACCCGATGTCCTTTCATTTCTGTCCCCGAATAACAATTAGGCATCTATTCCCACACTTGGCCATGTCTTGGATTTGCCAGTCTGATGATTTTCTTTGCCTGTGTTCATCTTACCAAGTTCTGAGTGAATGGGCACTTCTCCGAGCCACTGAAAGTCTCCTTAGAAATAGTTCAAAACATGGAATTCTTCACTTGAGAGGTTAACTGTGAGCTCAGATGTGTACTCCTGTGAAGCCTTTTAAATTTAAAAGCCAAAGAGGATTGATTCTCGCCATCTTGCTCAGCCCAGGGGCCTTGTATGGATTAACTGGGTGGCTGTTATTCCAACAATTCATTGCTCCGCAAACATTACTGAGCACCCACTATGTGCCGTGCCCAGTGCTAGGGAGACTTCCAAAGACACAGAGCATGGCTGCCTTCCAAAAACATAGCACATCCTACAACAGAGGAGGGAGAGAGCAGGGAAGAGGAGGAGAGACTGGACTCTGGAGCCACACAACTAAGCTTTTTTTTTTTTTTTTTAAGATTTTATTTATTTAGGGCGCCTGGGTGGCTCAGTTGGTTAAGCGACTGCCTTCGGCTCAGGTCATGATCCTGGAGTCCCGGGATCGAGTCCAGCATCGGGCTCCCTGCTCAGCGGGGGGTCTGCTTCTCCCTCTGACCCTCCCCCCTCTCATGTGTTCTCTCTCATTCTCTCTCAAATAAATAAATAAAATCTTAAAAAAAAAAGATTTTATTTATTTATTTGACAGAACGAGCACAAGCAGGGGCTGCTGCAGGCAGAAGTGATGAATTAGGGGGATGAAAGCAGGCTCCCCACTGAGCAGGGAGCCCAATGCGGGGCTCGATCCCAGGATCCCGAGATCATGACCTGAGCTGAAGGCAGACGCTTAACCAACGGAGCTGCCCAGGCGCCCCCACACCTGAACTTCTAACCAACCCCAGCCGCATCACTCCACAGCTGTGGGACTTTGCCGAATATGCTGGTACCTTGATCTTAGACTTCCCAGCCTCCAGAACTATGAGAAATAAATGTTTGTTGGTTAATCTTTTAAAAAATCCTACTAAGACTTGGTTTCTTACTCTGTGAAATGGTGCTAAATGTAAGATTACTGCAAGGGTTAGGTGAGCAAATGAATGTGAAATGTTCAACCAGTGTGACCATGTGCAGAGCCCATCAAACATGTAAGGACTACTCCCAGCCCCTGAATTTAGCTGGGCTGTTTGATTGAAGGCATGTCTCAGCCCGGGGCTATATTCAAAAGAAATACAAATTCTCCCACAGAAGGTTTTGAAAGGTAATATAAGCCTTCCCTGAAAGTGTCTCAAGGAGGCAGAGAGAACTGCGTTATACAACTGAGGGAGAGCTGGGCTCCCCAGCAAGGATCGTTATACCTCTCCCCCAAATCCCACCTCTCATCCATGACCCCACCTCTCTACTTTCCATAATCCTCCTCATGTTCTCCCAGCCTCCTGGGTCTCATGCTCTCCCCCCATTCCACCTTCTTGCCACCAGGAAACCTCCTCCTGGAGCATTCTGAGTTGGTTTCAAGCCATGCCAGGCATTTATCAGCATCTCTAAGGACTGTGCAAGCCGTTAGCTCGAGGGAAGTGATTTTTCCCACTTGTGTTAAACAAAACTGGATTTTAAACACAAGATCTCCAGGAGAATCTGAAAGGATGGAGGAGAAAGCAGGAAAAGGTGGAAGGCAAAGGTTTTCCCCTGCTTTGCAAGGCAGAACGGGCACTTGCCCTTCCAAAGCATGGAGGGAATAACTATCTGTTCACCGTGGGAGGAAAGCAGGGTCACCAATCACGGTGAGATGTGAGTGGCACGCATTTCACAGGCTCCGGAGAACCTCTGCGTCCTCCCCACCATCACTGCGAGAGCAGGGCATTCTGCAGAATCTTCGAGAATGCAGTGGAGCACCCCGCATCCCTCCCCGGGAACCCAGGAGAATGTGCACATACCCCACCTAGGAAGAAAGCACGGAAGAGACACGTGTTTGCTGGTGCCACTGGTCATCCAGCTCCACACTCCCAGGCTGAGCTGACTTCCCCAAGGTCACACCCTATCTCCAAAGAGGAACAAAGCATTAAAGGATCTGGATTCAGAGCAAAGTTGGTGTGCAGTAAGCAGCTGCCCAAAGCTCCTCATGGGGCCCCAAAGCCTCACGTGGCTCTGGGCGTGACCCGGCCACTGTGACAGTGGGTATCTGGAGACACACTTAGCAGCAGCTCTCTCATGCATTAGCAGAGCCTTCTCCATTAACCTTGGCTCTGCATTTAAGCTGATGCATTTTAAGGCGGATGGAGGGTAAAGAGAGACTGAAATTCACTGAGTACATTCCATGAGCTTTACCTATGGGATTTTATTCCCTTTTATAGATGAAAAACTGAAGCTGCAGGGTTTTGAACAACTTGCATGAGGTCACATCACCTAATAAGAAGCAGAGTTAGGATTTGACGCCAGATGCATCTGATTCCAAAATAGCTACTTTTCCTGTCACTCCACACAGGTTCCCTTCCTTCAGTGTTTTACCTTAAAATGAAAGCCGTTAACTCTTATAGATCAACTTACACCTTCGCAAATGAGAGCTCGATGAAGAGACCCTCCAAAGAATCGTTTTCACAGCAACAAATCACGCATGCTGCGCTCAGTTAAAATCATCAATCCATCTATGACTCAAAACACTGCAGGTACTGTGCTATTTCCATCCCTGGATTTACTTATTTCCTGGGCATGTTCAGAATGGACAAATGACCATGACATCTGACATGATAGGATTTCTCCGCAAATGGAGGAGGAAATTCTCTTTTTGAGAATATTAGGGTCCAGGTCTCAGCCCGACACAGGCTGGAGTGGTTAAGATTATTTGCTGAGACAGTCGGCTTACCCAAATCACACTGAACAATTAGGCATTCCGTGCTGCCATTCACCATTTCAGGAGCCGAAATAAATCTGTGTAATTTTTTTTTCCCCACAAAATGTAGAGTCAAATAGCAAATGAATCTAATTCCTTCCCTTCAAAAGCACATTGCCCAGATGGGCTCCCTTTGTTCACCCAGTTAATGAACTCTCCTCACTGCCAGGTGAAAGACCAAAAAGAAGGGGAAAAAAAATCTTTGATTAAAAAAAAAAGAAGAGGAGTCATTTAATCATTACCCACCTAGTCTGGAAAGTCTGATGAGTGTCTGAGGTGGCTCTATTAACACTTTCCCTAAAAAAAAAAAAAAGAAAAAAGTACTTCTCAACTGGCACCTGACTTTTTTGTTCTTACATATCTGATTTGACCTTCCCAAACGACATCTGGGTCTCTAAGGAGATGGGGTGTGGTGTCTCAAAGAGAAGAATTAAGGGAAGTCAATGGGCTCCAGAATCTTTGTTCTTTTATCATTTCTCTGTGCCTCAGAAGTAGGACTGAGAGGTCTGACCTGACTTGCTGAGCAGCTGGGCAGAGAGAAACCTGCAGAAATGAAGAAAGACATGAACCCTTTTGAATACACGAGGAGATGGGAGAGGAAAAGCCAAGCCCGAGGGTTCTCTCTGTCACACAGCCTCACAGTATGTCCCTGCAAGTCTTGTGTCTGTGGCCCGTCCACCCCGGATTGCCCCTGGCCAGGCGGTCATCCCTGAGATCCTTGCCGGGGCAAACGTGGTCTCAGCGGCTTCCCACACAGTGACTAGCACAGGATGGCCTCGTTCCCCAAGACGACAATGGTTGTCACTTGAAAGCTCCTGGGAAACTCTCCTGTGTAGCTCTACCAGGGACTGGGTCTGCCCCCTCCCGGCCCCCATATTGCTATCTGGTGCGTCGATGACTCTATACTAATGACAAAAATAAAAAGGCTGCTCACGCCTGCCAACCAAGGAGCTGGAGGGGAGAGACCTCTGAATCCTCCTGATGCATCAGCAATTGCAAGTTGAGGGCACTCTTTGAAAACTTGGGTTGGAAAACACATTACCAGCCACGTACATGGCCATTAAGAATCCTAACCAGATGGGAGGCAGGAAAAGCACAGCAGCGAAGAACCTCTTCCACCCTCTCAGCGACTTGGAACGGCGAAGCGCACAACCAGTTGAATTATATATTGTGCAAACAACGCGTGCCAGAGACTTCAGGTACCTGTAATTAGCGGCAGAGGGGAGTTGGCCCAGATTTATAGATTTCCCTATAATGAGATCATTACTTTCTACACTTATCCAATTCCGCGTGTAGAGTTTCTAATATATAATCTCTTCATGTAATCTCTTCATGATTTCCCAAAAGTTTATGCAATGCAGGAGGCAAGGAGCTTATAGACATAAAACTTGGACTCTGGCAGGAGATACTCAAGGGCCCCCAAGAACGGTCTGAAAACTCGGGAGCTCCGGGTTTAAATTGGCCTCCTGTAGTGTGAAGGTGTCTCAGGTTGCAGTGTTGTGCCTCAGTTTCCCCATCTGTAAACCGAGGAGAAAACCACTAGTGGATCCCACAGGACTGTTGAAAGGATGAGAATTTTAAGAGATTAAAAACACGCTGCAGACATAAAGCACACATGCAATTTATAAGGTTCCCTGATTCCGAGACAACCGAGGCACATCAAGTAAACTCACTTAGGTAACATGTACTGAGCCTCTGCTGTGGGGGGCCAGGAAGTGATCTGGGTGCTGCTAATGATTCAGGAGTGAGCAGAACAGCTAAGTCCCTGTCCTTAAGAAGCATACATGCTTAGTCAGAGGAGACAGAAAATAAACTATAATATAATGTAACGTAATGTAATAATTTCAGGTACTGATAAGCATGTTTTAAAAATAAAGAGTAAGGGGCTGGAGGGGGATGCGGTGGGGAGGGTACTATCTTAGGGTGGCCAGATAGAGTCTCTCTCACAATTTGGCATTTAAGCAGAAACCTGAATGAATGCGAGCACCTCGGACATTTGAGAAAGGAACACTCTAAGCCGGGGGTGGGGGTGTGTGTGTGCGTGGAATGCAAAAGCTCACCCATTGCTCAGTATCACAGTCAGAAAAGAGACAAAGATTTGCCTCTTCAGGTAGAGGCTGAGCAGGTGAGCTCCAGGGAGAGGCGGAGACCCCGCAGAATCCACAGGCTCTCGCAGTCTGGGTAGGAGCAGGTAAAGACGTGGGAGGTCTGGTTGCAGTCCGGGGGACTCCATCAAGGAGCTGACAACCCACGACTGTGTTAAGATGTCATCTGGAACAGCCTTCCACGGTTTTCTGAGACCCATCTTTCTCTGACTGTGAAGATCCTTCTACTTTTTTTTTTTTTTTTTTTAATGGGGGTTGAATTGTGAGTGCTCCTGAGCATGGCAGCAGGAGGCTTTGTAAGTGACCTGACTTACACAAAGCAGGACTCGTCCCCACCTCCACCACGCCTGGGAGGGGGCAGCCAGCCGAGCCAAGCCAGGCTCCCACTCTTTACCCACCAAGTGCCCATTACCCTCTCACTAAATATTATTTTTGTAAGGGCTTTAGTGAAATTGCAAGCCACTTTGCAGTCTGAATACACCCCACTGTAGTGTGTATATTATCCTAAGCCATAAATGTTTTGAGGTTTCCTGGGATGGGAATGGGTATAAAATTACAGTCCATTATTATTATATATTTCTTTGCATTACTCTTTGTTATTTTTCTTAGGTCTTACCAAAATAATTCTTGCTCGGCTGACTGTTTACAACCTTCAGATATAAGTAGATGGTCCCCAAGTTCTCCCCAGAACATCATTTCTGGAGCTCTTCCTATTCAGTTCTTTTAATCTTTCTTCATAAATCCAGCTGTCCTCCTCCATCACATCTGTTGATTTTCCCCCAATATTCACCCCATTTGTCTGTACCTGTCTGGCAATTAGAGGCTCAGAGCTGAGCACAGCTTTCCAGGTGGGGTCTCAGCAGGGTCGTCTGTTACTCCAAGTGTTGCTTAGCCGATCCATCTCCATCTCCTCCTGGGCCCCACATTTCACCCCAGACAGGATAATACAAAGGAAGCACAAAGGAGAACAACACAAATATTACCCTGACCTAGGAAATGGGTCCTGGGAGGAAGATTACAAAGCTGGGCCCTGTTCTGTTTAGATCCCAGAAGCAGTCCCAGGAAGATGGTATAAAGAGAGTGGGGATTCATTTTCTCCTTCATCTTCAGTAACGAGAGAGCAGGTTTTGCTCCACAGCGGAGACATTTTGTCTTAAACATTATTAAAACCTGCACAGGGCTGAGCTTTCTGTGGTTTCTCTCCTTCCAGAAGTCACTAGAAGTTTCCTCTCAAGTGAGATGAGCCACAAGGAGGAGCATCCCGTCCCAGGAGGCTGCTGAGGTCACAACTCAGCATGCTCCTCCTCTCTCTTCTCCACACTCTTTCCCTTCTCCCCATGCCACTTCCTCTTCCCAGTCACAGGGCAGTTTCCTAGGAGCTCTCAGACTGTGACCTGGGACAGATGCATTTTTTCATCAGCAGGTTTAGGTTTAGGGAAGGAGAGAAAACCGCATGCGCAGAGAGCTTGCATGAGCTCATATGAGTCAGTCACACATTTCTGGCAATTTGGTCAGCTCAGTTTTCCCTCATCTTGTTTGCACACCCCAGTCCTGGAGAACACGTATCATAGAGTAGGAATCTGACAGGGACTGGGGAGATGGCCCCAAGCAGTGGATTAGAACACGTTTTTGTTGTTGGTGGTGGCTGGTTGTTTTTTAGAGAGAGAGAGCATGCATGCATGTGTGAGTGGGGAGGGGGGCCAGAGGGAGAGGGAGAAAGAGAATCTCAAGCAGAACCCCCACTGAGCATGAAGCCCAACGTGGGACTCAATCTCATGACCCTGAGGTCATGACCTGAACTGAAATCAGGTGTCCAATGTGTAACTAACTGAGCCACCCAGGCACCCCAGAATGTGTTTTTAAACTGGACTGCATTGGGCCTGTGGCCTCATTCTCCTGTCAGCTGTATACTTTTGAGTGGGCAACCTAATCAACCTGGTCCTCGGTTTCCTCATATGTAAGACAGAAGCATCTCACTGGGGGTTTGTGAAATGGAAGGGAGGGGGCATAAGGAAGGCTCCTGATGTTTACTTAACAGGCATTTATTCAACGTTAATGTTTCTTCCCTGGGAGGGAAACCTATAATGGGGGGCTTGCTCTGGTAGAGCTCATGATATCTCATGCTTACAAAATTTCTGTAATTATCTCTACTTAGGGAAAGTTAGTGTTTGGAAGAAAAAAAATTCAAAGAATACTGTTAGTCAAATCCATTAGCAAGACAGCCTAGAAGTTCATAACCTAGCTTTGATCTGCAATTTAGAGGAAGGAGTTTCCAAATACTTGGGGGATCATTTTTCCCCCTTGATGTGATGTTGGAATTTAACTCCCATTAGCCGTTACAGATATAATGAGTTGGCATCCAGGGGAAACATACCCTCTAGTGCTTAATGAACACAAAATAAAACATTTCCTTTTATCTTCGACATCCACCAGAGTAATTTGAATGATGATATTCATATTCATGATGCATAAGACCCTTCCATCAGCTCTGTATTGTCACTAAGACTCCTATGGAATGCCAGTAAGTATGCTGAGATCTTTTTTGATGATGTTGTGGTCTGGAAGCTGCCGCTGCAGATGAATCATGGGGTCCCAGGTCAACAGAAAGTAAGAAACATTCCACAGTCACTGTGTCTTTCCACTGGAGCCAATGGATGTTGGTGGCCTTGAAATAATCACTTCCAAATAGAGCATAAATCACCTTTAATAGAGCAGGGCCCCTCTACCACCTGATGGGATGAAAACAGGGCTGTGGCAATAATGAAAACTGTTCTCCCAGGCATGAGGCTCTGCAGGTTTCCCAGCTAGGACTAGAAAGGGCAGACTTGGGAGTTTGAAAAGGACCCGGGGCTAGGGAGGAAGGCTGTTCAGGCTGTGCTCATGTCTCATGTTGAACATGAAAAAATCTCTGCAGCGAAGCCAACCCTCTCCCTCATTGTATCTGTAGCTCCTTGAAGCGCAAGAGTATGTCTTTCATGTCTTTATTTTTCCTACATTTCTTAGCGCAGAGCCTGGTGCCCAGTGGCCAACAGTTTTGAAGCCTTCACTGAGCACCAAGGCCCTGTGTTAGGCATTTTACGTCATATCATCTTACCTGTTTCTCATTACAAGTCTAGGAGAGAAAAAGATAGTATAATTAGTCCCTTTTTATAGATTAAGAAACTGAGGTCAGTTTAGAGCATTCTAAAAACTTGTTCAAGGTCACCCAGTAGATGTCCGAGCTGAGACTTGAATCCAGGTCTGTCTGATGCCATCATCATCTGTGATCAGAGCTACGCACTCGGAGGTACTCAGAGAAATGTTTGCTAAACAGCACTGGAGTCAGGAACAGGGTCAGCATGTGCCAAGGCCGTGTGGCTTTTATACATGAGTCTGAATACAAACAGAAATTCCAATATGGGATAAGTCTAGAAGAGGTATTATATAACAGTCTGTAAAGAGCCATATAGTTAATATATTTTAGGCTTTGTCATAACTACTCAACTTTGCTGTTGCAGCATGGCCGAGGTCCAATAAAACTTTATTGACAAAAACAGGCAGTGGAGGGCTCTGCATTGCCTCCGCCATCTGGAATTTGCCAATTCTTGGTCTTGCCAACAAAACCAATGGCTACATTAATTTGGGGGGCAGGTAGACTCCAAAGAAGATAGAGCAGAATTTGATGTTATCTCTTTCAGGATCCCAGAGGGAAATAGATAACACACTCAAAGAGTTAATTTAATAGAGTTTTATGACAGGTGTTCCCACAGAAGTGTGTACAGAGATAAGAGAACCAATGAAGGATGGTGAAATATCCAGGGACCAGCAACACTGGGAAGACATTATCAACCCTAGGCCTAAAGGGACAAAGGGAAGAACATTATTACTGGAACATGGCATGAGCGATGTTCATGGGAAAGGAGCCCCCTGTCAGGGATTGTGGCTCTAGGTAGAAAGATGGAGCCCTTGCTTGAACCATGGCCCAAGGGACGAGGGGAAGGAGGAATAAAGACCCAACCTCTCTCTCTTCCTGCCCTCTGATCTCCTGGCCTTCTATTTGTCAAACTCAACTGGAAACCAGTGAGTAAGGGAGCCTGGGTGATGTGTTCCAGTTGAGCATAGTTCCCAGGGCTCAAAGCAGGACAGAGAAGGGTGGGAAAGAGACCTGGAAGGATAATGGAGAATGACCATCATGGTTTTCTATGATAAAGTTAAGCACTGCTCTTCCACTGAGATGCTGACTAGTTTCCATGAAACCACCAGTATTCTTCTAAACTTCCTTTTCCTCATATCTTTTTGGGCCAAGAAACTAGAAAAGGGTACTTTCTGAACAAACTAGTAGTGTCCTACAGAACGTAGCTCCTTTTGGAGAATAACCTTGCAGTTGCCTCTCCAGATTTGTTGGAAAAAGCTCTTTATGTACAGTTGCCCTGTGTCCCATCAGCTGAGTGCAAATGTGAAACCAAGTAAAAACTGAACAACACATACTGGATCAATGAATACCAAGGGAGAGTTAATAACACTATTTAAAAAGAAGATGCTGGAAGGTTGTGATCTCTGGGTGATTTTTCTTCTTGATAACTTTCTGTGTTTTCCTTTTACTCTATGGTAAACAGGAAAAAACACCCCAAAAAATAAAGAAAAAAGAAGAAAGAAAAGGGAGATCTATTTTAATAACACACTTTATTGTTCAGAAAAATGTCAAGGTTTACAGTTCCAGGCTCTCCCAAGAATGTGTTACTGCCACCTACACAGAGTTACTAATTCATTCGCTCATTCATTTCACAAGTGTTTATTGAGCAGCTACTATGAACCAACTAGGATGCTAAGCACTAGGTTGCTGGTGCTGAAAAAGATTAGCACAGCCCTGCTTATATGGAGACACCAGAAATAGATGAATAAGGCACAGGGTCCTTGACCTTGAGGTCTCCCCAATTCAGATTCATTGAGTACCCAAGAGAGTTAGTGTTATGAGCCAGGTAAGCAGAGGAAGCTATAAGGACCCAAAAGGGGCACTTACCCCAGTCAGGATTAATGGAAAGCTTCCTGGAGGATATAATGCCTGAACTTCTATTGGGAGATACACAAAATTTATGCAGAAGAATAAGGATGGCAAGGTCAGTCCAAGCAGAATGACCAGCACAAGCAAAATGATGCAAAAAGTGGTGGTAGATGGCTCTAGAACAGTGTTGTCAAACAGAACTTTCTGTGACGATGGAAATGTTCTATAAATCTATCCAAAATGGCAGCCATACCCACATGTTTCTGTTGAGTGGCTAATCTGACTGAAGAACTGAGTATTTAATTTAATTTAATTTTTTAAAAAGATTTTATTTATTTATTTGAGAGAGAGCAAGTGAGCAAGAGAGTACAAGCAGGGGGAGCAGCAGAGGGAGAAGGAGAAAGAGGCTCTCTGTGGAGCAGGGAGCCCGATGTGGGGCTTGATCCTAGGACCCTGGGATCATGACCTGAGCCGAAGGCAGATGCTTAACCGACTGAGCCACCCAGGTGCCCTATCATTTTATTTAATTTTAAATTTTAAATTTAAATTGCCACATGGGGCTAGTAGCTACCAAGTTGGATGGACAATGCAGTTCTAGAAGAAAAGGTTGGGTTAGGTAGTGGTTCACAGCAAGAGGGCCATCAGTTGGACCATATTTGATGGGTAATGGGAAGCCACTGAAGAATGTTAGTCTGGAAATGACCCATGGTCAGAGTTGTGTTCCTGGCAGATTGCAGCGTGTGCAGGATGAAACACAAGGTGCTCTTAAGATGGAGCCCCAACTCAGGATGAGGGTGGGGTGGAGCATCACAGAAGAGGAGGCCACACCTGAGCAGACCTGAAGCCATGAGCAGACATTTGCCAGGCGGCCCTAAAGGCACCAGAGACCTCGGCAGACGCAAAGCGACTAAGGTCGTCATGCTCGTGCTCAGGGAGTCCCAGGCGGTTCTCATAACCCAGGTTTTGGTGCAGGTGGTGGTGGGTGTGAGATGAGGCTGGGAAGACGGGGTGTGGAGGGCTCTGGAAGGAAGTTTGGGGTTTTTCCTGTAAAGAGATAGGGAATCAATGAAGACTCGTAAGCAGAGAAGCGGATCTTAGGTGTGACCCTGAGTTAACTATCAACCTATCTGAACTTCTATTGCATGTTTGGGGAAATGCGAAGCGTGGATAATGAGCATCCCACCCCGCACAGGTCTGCGTGAAGGTGGGGAAACTTTCCTGCACCAGAGGAGCTGCCTGGCCTCCCCCCGCCCCCCCACCCCCGCTGCCCCATCACCACGTGGCGTCTCGGGGTGTGGTGCAGCTTCCCCCTTCTCAGCTGTCACTGCCACAAGCTTGATGCTGAGCCATCTGGAACTTCTTTTCAAATCCACCCCCACCACTACCCCCAACACCCCTATGCTGTTCCACGAAATTATGGGTGTTGGGGGTGTAGAGGAGGAAACCAAAGCTGACTCTGGAACGACAAAAAGCATCCAGATCGTTAGAAGTTTTGTTAATAAAGAAATGCCAAAACTTTTCTTGGTAACAAAAACCCAGGCCGCCACATTGGTGCCTCATGGGAAACAAAGTTGGTATTAATGAAAGTACTGCCTGCCCTTACCCCTTCCCCCAAATACAAGCTCAAGTGAATGGGGTAGGCTTGTTAAAGGTGGAATCTTCCAGGTCCACATTCAAAGTATGATTATTCTCCAGCAGGAGATCAGGGACTGACTCTCCGCTTTCCCAGGGCATGACGCAACGTCCAGCAATCAGAGCCGAGCCGGTCAGGCTGCTTGTAAAAACCACACTTGGAAAAAACAAAAACACCTGTTGCTACATCATTGAAAACTTTGGAAAGCCTTCTGCACAGGGATAAGCCTTCCTTGTGTCAGAGGGGTGGGCAGCGACACCAAACCTTCTCTGCCATGGAGTTGCTCTGACCACTCTCCTTGTAACTGCAGAGTTATTTGTTCTTTCTGAGCCATCTGTCGTGGCTGAAAAAAAGCTGGGGGATCTGAAGCATCCTGGAGGAAATCGGGTCCTGGATAAACAGCTGCCCGGTGACCTGACCCTTGTGCGGTTGTGTGTGGGTGTTAGGCCGGAGCTTGAAAAGCCCCTGATCCATTCTTCTTCTCTGTCCTGTTCGAACTTGTTGAAATACCATCAGAGCAAAACAAAGGAGAGACTATTGTCTGCTATATAAGCTTTGCAGATACGGCCTGTAGTCTGCAAGGAAGCCCTGGGACAATGAACTCTCTCCATAGCAGGAAAGAGCACATCCAGATCCCGGCTCAGCCAAGGAGCCCAGGAGCACCTGGTTCCATTTCTCTGAACTTTGGTTTTCCTTTCTGTGTCTGTAAAATGAGGAGAAGATGATATGCTTCTCTCATCAGGGTGTGACAAAGTAACATATGAGATGGTGTAATGTAAAACATCTGGCAAAATGCCTGGTGCAGAGCTGTTGTTCAATACTTAGCAATTATCTTAAAGATAATTGCCATGTAATAAAGTAATTTATTCATTTGGCTAGTACATATTGAGCACTGCTATGTGCCAGGCACTGTTGAAGTTGCTGGAGGAACATACAAAGCCCCTGGCTTTCTGGAGTCTACTATCTAGTGGAGGACACAGAAGTTAAAAGTAAATCTATAAAAAGATAGCCAATATCATGTTAGGTAATGGTAAAATAAAGAAAATAAAGCAGGATACATCCAGAAAGAATGTCAGAGGATGTTATTTCAGAGACGGAAGGATCTCTCCGAGGAAGTAATTTAAGCACAGAAGTTAATGAAATGAAGGAGATTGCCACAGATAAAGCTGGAGGAAGAGTGTTCCAAGCAAGAGGAACAGCAAGTGCAAAGGCCCTGGGGCAGGAATGTGCTCAGCATACTGCAGGAACAGCAAGGAACTCAGTGTGGTTGGAGAGCAGGTTCACAGGGAAGAGCAATGGGTGAGTGGAAGAGAAGTACCAAGGGCTGGGTCATAAGCTGGAGTGTTTTGAAAAGTGCTGGTAGTTTCATGTGTGTTTATCGTATCTCTCTGATGAAACTGAAACTCTCTTGGGTCAGTGGAGCAGAGCAGTTATGACTCTGGTCTCTAGAATCAGATGGATCTGGGTGTTAGTCAAGTTCACAACTTTATATCACTTTGAAAAGGTCTCTTAATCTCTCTAAGCCCCAATTTCCTCCTCTGTAAAATGGAGATTGTAATAGAGCCTATCCCACTGGATTTTTATGAAGATTAAATGAGATAATTTTAGTAAAGTGCCCGGCATGAAGTGCTCCATATGTTAGCTATTATTATCGAGGGCAGCAGAACCATTCTCTGCACTTTTCCTTTATCAATCAACAAATAATACATATTAAGCTCTTACCTTTGCAAGCTTTGTGATATATAATCCCATACTTCCCACGTGTGTGTTGAGCACATAACTCGACTCTTAATTAATTTTTATAGCCTTACAAGACAGCAATAACTTTCTAACCTAGCAATCAGCTGACTGATAACTCTATGCAGAACCCAAGAACCAGAAAGAAAATAAAATATGTCTTTGAATTCCCAAAACACCTGTCAGAAAGATTATGCACTAAAGCTATAAACTTGAATCACGGAGAGCTCTTCCTTCCTTACACGCTTTTAAACCCAATCATATGCTCAGTCAGTCAGGTTTCTGAGGTTACAGAGGGTTGGAAGGGACATTTGCCAGAGGCCAACACGCTGAATGTACAGAGAGCAACAGTACCAAAGACAAAATTAAAACTAAAATGAGGAGAGAATTCGAACTATTCACTCACTCCTTATTTATTCAATAACTCATTCACCTAACAAATATTTATGAGTGACTATTGTAAGCGAGGCACTGTTGTTGGGAGCTGGGTACACAAAAGTACCAAGAACATTATCCTTGCCCTCACAGGGCTTACAGCGTGCGGCGAGGAGACGGGCAAGGGATCCATCTCAATAGCGTGTTAAGCTCTAGGCTAGGGTGAGTACTGGACAGCAGAAGGTGCTGGAGGAGCACCGATCAGTCTTGGGCCACCCGGGACCATTTCCTGGAGGAAATGGGGGGCCATTTAGTATCAGGGCACTCAGGCCATGGTTCATCCAGTGACTCAGTAAGAATCCCACACTGCAATAATGACTGCTCAAAACCACGATGCTGGGTGCACAAGATGAGGATAACCAATGTTCACTGTGTTACATTTGATAAGGTGGGGAATTACATGAAGACATCCATTCAAAATTATTTCAGTACAATTTTCGGTTCGCTTTCAGTCCTGAAGTTCACATTATCTGGACATTTTGGCTTAATTACCAGGTTGAAATCTTGCCCTTGTGACACTAAATTTATTTCCCCGGTGACAGTAGATCTCTGAGGAATTATTGTTAGGCTGTGGTTTTCAGACAATGTATGAGGTATACTATATAATATTTTGTATTGTACATAAGTATTAAAGTAAATATCTACTTTGGTCTTTTTTTTTTAAACTATCTGGTTATAGGGAGATGGTTTAGGAAGAAGCATTCTTAACCACAGGAGTCTTGTGAAAGCTTGGTACTACCAAGCTTGGTCCTTGGTACAATTTTGAATCAGTTAACTTGACTATGATTCATAACTAAGTAATGGCCAGCTGTCCACCTGTTTGGTTTACTCAGAAATACATGCCGTTGATATTCAATGCAATGCTGTTTGCCAGAGCAAAAGATGGAGAACAATCTAAAAACCCAACAACGGACGACTGGTTAAATAAAAGATGGCAGATCCATAAATGGACTATTATGCAGTCATTAAAAAAAGAACAAGATTGTGCTAATGTGGAACATTCTCCAAGATATAGTTAAGGAAAAAAAATAGCATCTAAACTTTAAAAAAAAAAAAACTATTTTGTAATAAATGGGAGGATGCACAAAACATTAGTGACAATGGGAGTCTCAAATTAGGGGTGCTGGGTGACTGGGGTTTAGGAGAGGAAGGAAAATTATTTTACACTGGTAAATTTTCATGTATTACAAATTCAAAAACAAATCTGCAAATAAAATTTTAAATGAAGAAAAAGTAAAAAAAAAAAAAAAGTATCTCCAATCCCAAAGGGAACGTGTTGGGGCAAGATGGTGGTACGAACTGAGCAGGGGTCAAGGGAGGGCTGCCTCCTCCTCGTCCTGGCACTGTCATTTGGGGTATGATCAGCGGTCATGAGCCAGCAGTCTGCAGAGAGAATCTGTCTCAAAGATGGCTGTGCTCCATGATTTAAAAATGTGGATACAAAGGACTTTGAGTACACATTTCTCTAAAGAAGACATACAAGTGACTAATAAACGCATGAAAAGATACTCCACATCCCTAATCATTAGGGAAATGCAAATCAAAACCACAATGAGATACTGCCTTACATCCATTATGATTTCTACTATCAAACAAACAAACAAAACCCCAGAAAATAACAAGAGTTGGGGAGATAAATGGAGAAAAGGAACTCTTGTGTACTGTTGCCGGAAATATAAAATGGTGTGGGTTGCTGTGGAAACAGTATGATATTCCTCAAAAAACTAAATATAGAATTACCATGATCCAGTGAAATGATCTAGCAATTCCACTTCTGGGTACGTACCCAAAAGTATTAAAAACAGAGGCTCAAAGAGATATTTGTACACCCAGGTTCATAACAGCATGATTCCCAATAACCAGAAGGTGAGAGCAATCCAAATGTCCATCAGTGGATAAGTGGATAAACAAAATGTGGTAGATACATACAATGGAATATTATCCAGCCTTAAAAAGGAGGGAAATTCTGACATATACTACAACAGGGATGAACCTGGAGGACATTATGCTAAGTGAAATAAGCCAGTCACAAAAAGACAAGTACTGTATGATTCTACTTAAATGAAGTACCTAACTAGTCAAATTTATAGAGCCAAAAAATTAGGATGGTTGCTAAGGGCTGGGGGAGAGAAGAATAGGGAGTTATTGTTCAGTGGGTACTGAGTTTCAGTTTTGCAAGATGAAAGAGCTCTGGGAATGGATGGTGGTGATGGTTGTACAACTGTATAAATGTATTTAATACCACTGAACTGTACACTTAAAAAGGATTAAAATGGTAAATTTTATGTTATATGTATGTTAAAAAATTAAAATTTTTATTTTATTTTTTATTTATTTATTTATTTATTTATTTATTTATTTATTTATTTAAGATTTTATTTATTTGAGACAGAGAGAATGAGAGACAGAGAGCATGAGAGGGAGGAGGGTCAGAGGGAGAAGCAGACTCCCCGCTGAGCAGGGAGCCCGATGCGGGACTCGATCCCGGGACTCCAGGATCACGACCTGAGCCGAAGGCAGACGCTTAACCGACTGAGCCACCCAGGCGTCCCTAATGTGAATTTGAATGTATCCAGACAGACTTTCCAATTCCTCGACGAAATTCTTATGTTTTGCAGCCAGTTTCACACCTTTACCTGAAAAATCAGTTTGGCACATGTACCTGACCTGCCTGGCCCCACATGCATTGAAATTTGTGAGCCTTAGAAAATGCATTTAACCTTCTTAACCCTCAGATTTCCTCCCAGGAATAATAATCCCTATCTACCTTACATAATTGATGGAGGGGTTGATGAGGTATGTGCGGAAGCTTTCATAAGCTGAAATTGTCAGACATTGTGATGTACCGCTTTCCCCCCAGCCCCCCACCCCGGAACAGATCAAAGCATGTTTCAGGACAAGGGTTAGTGACAGCTTCACACGCACTTAATACCTGAGTTGGGCAAAAGGTGACAGAACCAGTGTAGGGAAATTGAAATTAAATGATCCCATGGGTCTGGTTTTTTTTTTCCCCCCTAAAATCTTCTCAGTCATTCGGGGTTGGGCGGGGAGAGGGGAAATGCAGTAAGTAACTCTGAGACATGTCACACCATGTAGAAAACTTGGTTCTCTGCTATCATTTTTACTAGAAGTAGTGTAACTGTCTTTTCCTCATAGTTAGATTTTCCGCCTCAATTCAATAATACAATTTAACAAATATCAGTTTAAACAGAAATGAAGGAGGAAACTGCAAGGCACATAGGTCATCAAGGAGACAAGATTCCTGCCATTCCAGAGCTGGCTTACAGCCCCAGGTACTAAGGACTGGCGCTTGGTGGCACTTAGGCGCTTCAGGTAATGATTGTTAGTCGTATCTCCCATGGCAGGTGGCACTTTCAACCCCTTTCCTGTTTGTGTATAAAAGTTCCCTAAAGGGACGGCTGGGTGGCTGTTGGTTAAGACGGCCTTCAGCTCAGGTCATGATCCCAGGGTCCTGGGACTGCGCCTCAGGGAGCCTGCTTCTCCCCCTGCTTGAGCTCTCTCTCTCTCTAATTTAAAAAAAATTTTAAAAAAGTGTTCCCTAAAAAGGAGCTGGTTTTACTGAAGATCCTTCCTTCTCCCTTCCACCCTCCCTCCCTCCACTTGTTCCTCTGTCTGTCCCTCCATCCCTCCATTCCTTTTTTTCTTTCCTCCTGTCTTCCTTCCTTCCTACCATCCAATCATTACTAACTGAACATCTGCTCTAAGCCAGACATATCTAGATGTAGAAGATACTGTGGCTAATAAGACAAAGTCCTCGACCTTTGCCACTAACATTCTGGTCGGGAAGATTGCCTTCCTAGCCCAAACTCCAAAACTATGTGTCTTAATGTAGTGCTCTGAAAAAGGAAATCTGTCCTTGAATAATGTCCTTGAAGAAGCTAGAGTGCATACATCTATCAATACGCTGGGGCATTGCTTGAATCTGACCTCTGAAACAAGCAACAGAAATATTTTGACTTTATAAATAATATCTTAAGTATATTTATAGTGTGTCTTTCCAGGACACAGCTCCAAGCACCTCAAGATTTATGTGATATAGAGAGAAGAAAATCATCCTCATGTGGTACATCTGGAAAATAGGTTAAAAAAAAAATTAAGTGACAAATCTCTGTAGGATTATCAACTTGAGGACACTTGTCAAGCACTATTCCACAGGAGTCATCTTACTTAATTTTTTTGTCAACAACTTGGTTAAGTGGATTTTATAAATGATTCAAAATATGTCTGAGTGGCTGGCACTAGAAGCAAAAATGGTTTTTAAAAACCATTTAAAAACCAGCGTTTCCTGCTGACAAACAAGGAGGCAGAGATGATGAACGTGCCCAAAGTGATAGGTCCTTCTTCACCAGGGAAGAGGGGTGTATGAAGGTTGAACTCCTTGAGCCCGGCTGCTGTCTAAGAAATTCTATTCATTCAAGGATGCTAGAATTTTGAACTCAGGGGAAAAAGAAGAAAAAGTCTGGGAGATGAAGTCTTGCCTATACTGCATAACTTTGGTTTTACGATGAAACAATGAAAATATATTTTTTAAAGATTTTTTTATTTATTTGTGAGAGAGCGAGCACGAGATGGGGGAGTCAGAGGGAGAAGCAGACTCCCCCGCTGAGCAGGGAGCCTGACGGGATTCAATTCCGGGACTCTGGGATCATGACCTGAGCCGAAGGCAGTGGCTTAACCAACTGAGCCACCCAGGCACCCCAAAACAAAGAAAATCTTAAAGTTGAAATGACCGCTAAAAATCCCCTGGGGTGTCCCAGTTGTTGATTTGCAGCCTCTCAGCTCCAAATTCACTCTTCATGGCTTTGCATGTGGGGCTGGAGCTGGATGCTATGGGTGTCTTTCCTCTGCCAGGTGACCCAATGGGTGCTATGGGAGCAGAGCAGGAGGAGGTGGTTTGTCTTGTGGGTTCTGGTGCTGTCCCTCTCTTCTTGTTCCTGCAGCCCCAAAGGTACCCTGTGGCCCTCACCTCAGTGAGTTCATCAGTACCCTTACAGAGGGTGACTAGAGAGTTCTGCCAGACCCCAGCCAGCTACCTAGAAAGTACAATACCCCCAGGAAGCTTCCTGATGAGTTGGCCAGTGACCCAGCTAGACCCCAGAGGGGGTCGCTCACAGCGAGTTTGATCAGCAGCTCACTGAACTTCTCTGCTAGCCAGAGGGCCATAATCACACTCTTTTCAGTGAGTGAATCTCAGTTTGGCTCTCAAGAAGGCCCTCTTCCAAATTTGTTCCTTCCTTGGGTTGTCTGCCTTGGTCCTAAGTAATAGCTGCGCCTCGTATCTGTTATTTGTATCATCTTGGGGGTTTCTTAACTCCTTATAGTAATGAATTCTCTGTTACTAGTCTGTAACTCTTTATAAAAACTTTCCCCATTCATTACTGCGTGATTTCTGTTTCTTGACTAGACCTTGATGAATATACTCATATCCAACAGAAACATGTGCTTAAAAGTTCACTAGAAGCTATGTACAACAAATTCCATAGTAGCACTATTTATAATAGCCAAAATGCCCATTGCCAGCAGAAGAGAGAAATAATTTGTGGTATATTCATGGAAAGAAATGTTGGAGAGCGATGAAAATAAATGAACTACAAATACATGCAACAACACAACACAAACAAACAGAAACAGAATGTTGAGTGAAAGAAGCAGAAACAAAAGAAAATATGCTGTATGATTCCATTTATGGGAAGTCCCAAAACAGGCAAAACAAATTCTGGTGCTAGAAAGAGAAAAGTGGTTATTCCTAGGGGGGATTAGTGATTGGGAGGGGAAACAAGGAGCTTCTGGGATGCTGGTAATGTTCTGTTTCTTGGCCAGGGTCTTGGTTATATAGATCAACGTTTGTGCAAATTAATTGAGCAGTGCATTTTTGATGTTGGCATTTTTGATGTTTAAAAATTAGTTATGCTGAAAATATGTAATATCTAATAAAAATATTTAATAAAATGTACATATTTATTGAATTTATGAGGTACAAATTATTTGACTCAAATAATAAAGCAAAGCTCATTCATTCAACAAAAAAGCATATGTACATAGTATGTATCAATCACTGTATATGATGCTAAGGATCAAGAGATGAATTAGTTATTCTTGGTTTTGTCCACCAAGGGGCATGGCCTACAGGGGAGACAGACATGAATATGACAACTACAATACAACATGCTTCATGGCTTTGTTCAGGTGGTATGGATGGAGTGCTACAGATAGAAGAGGAGCCAGGAATGGTGCATTGAAAGCCTACACACAGAAAGGTGGTGTCTGAGAGGGGACCTTTCCTCTGCACAGTGCAGAAGTATCTACTTGCTCCACCGTCCTCTACTGCCATAAAAGGATGAGTAGGAGGTGACCAAGGAGAAAGGGGGGTATTCTGAGCAGGCAGAACGGCATGTGCAGAGATGTGAATTTTGAAAGTCATTGTAAACTCAGAAAACAGAGAGTGTTTAATGTGGCAAGAGTCTGGGGTCTGGGTAACACTGGGAAGAATGGCAGGAGATGAAACTACAGAGGTAAACTGAGGCTTGATTGTGACATGCTTGTACATCTTCTACAAGGGTAAATTTTACACAAGGTGCCAAGAAGTGCTGTGTGGCTAGTCTTCAGAGATGCCCTCCCGCCCCACACCCAACTGATGCCTTTGTTAGTCCTCTCCCACAGTGAATTTGGTGAGGCCAATGAAACCAATAGAACTTGGTACAAGTGACACTGTGTGATTTCTGAGGCCACTGCGGCTTCTGCTTTGATTTCTTGAAAAACTTGTTCTAGGGGTGTCAGTTATCATATAAGAAGTCCAGCTAGCCTGAGTCCACAGTATTGTGAAGAAGTACAGCCTAAGAGAGACCGTGTGGAGAGGGCTGTTCCTCAGCCCAGTCAAGCTTTCAGGTGACTCCAACCTCACCTGACATCTGACCACAACTGCATCAGAAACTCCAATGGAGAATAGACTTGCTGTGTGTTGAATGTGTATAACATAAAGAACTGTAAGAAAGAATTTTTCTTTTTTGGATCTACACTATATTTTGAATCACTACACTTCAGGGTGGTCTATTATGCAGCTTTAGACAACTGGAACAGACATTTTGGAATAGCAGCGTGACATAGTTTGAGTTTTTGGAAACACAGTCTGGAGATGGCATGGAGGATGGTTTGAGGAAGACAGAGGTTGAAGATACCAAGACATGTTCAGAGGCTTTCACAGGAAGATAAGTGGATAGAGAGGCTGGAATCTAGATATACTTGTGAGGCATACTTGACAGGATGTAGAGATCAAATAACTTGTGGTGGGAAGGAGAGGAAGACTGTGAAAATCTTTCAGGTTTCTGCCCAAAAAGAATAGGTGGTAGATAATGTCCTTAATAGAAATTAGGGCCTATCGGGGCACCTGGGTGGCTCAGTTGGTTGAGCGTCTTCCTTGGGCTCAGGTCATGATCCCAGGGTCCTGGGATCGATCCCCTCGTTGGGCTCCCAGGTCAGCGGGGAGTCTGCTTCTCCCTCTCTGTCTGCCCCAACCCCTGCTCGTGCTTTCTCTCTCAAATAAATAAATAAAATCTAAAAAAAAAAAAAAAGAAAGAAATAAGAGCCTATATGGAAGGGTAGATGAGCTGCGTATATGCTTAAGCTGAAGGGTTTACAGGATATATTGCTGAAGAAGTCAAATAAGCTGTTGGAAAGTTTTATTTAAGGCACACAGGAAATTGGGGTTGTACATGTACATTTATACACACATAGGCTCACAGTTACATATAATGATGGTTGAAGTTACAGAGATGAGATCACCAATAGGAAGGGTTTAGGGCAGTAAGAAGAGGGACAAATAATGGAAATTTGGTAGACTTGGGGCAGAGGTACAAAAGCCCGCAAACAAAACTGAAAAAAAAAAAAAAAAGTCAGAGAGGTAGAAAGAGAAACAGGAGACTCATGTCTTATAAGCAGATGGAAAGAGAATGTCAAGAAGATGGAGCTTTCATTGTCAAAAGCCACTGCAAGATCAAGTAAGGTGAGCACGTGGCATAAGGTTTTGACCATTAAGAGGTCATTAGGAGTCTGAATGAGACTGCTTTCCATAATTGGGCTTTGATCAGAGTAAAAAGCAAAGACTATGAATTTAGATTGCTCTTTAAAGATACTTGGTGGCCAAATGAAAAACTAAAGTAAGTTTGTTTGAGCAGGATCATAGGCTATGAGGAGGGAAGAGACTAAGGACAGGTTGGCTGGCACAAAGTCCCCGAACCAGTAGGAGGGGTGGGATAGAGAGGTCTCTCGAGTCATCTGTTTTATAGGCATCTGCTCTTCAAAGTGTGGTCCACAGACCAGTAGCATCAGCGTCACGGGAGAACATGCCAGAAACGCCAAATCTCAGGACACACCACAGTTCTAGTGAATCATAACCTGCATTTAAACAAGATCCACAGAACCAGGTAAGATAGGCATTACTGTTTCTATCTTTACCTAGGATGAGACTCAGGCTCAAAGAAGTTGACTGACATAGTGGAGCTGATTAGGGATTGAGCCAAGATTCTAGTCTAATGTTCTTTTCAAGAGGTAGACAAGCGAGTTCACAGGGATTTCTACTTTCACTCAATTCAGGAGAATTGTTTCAGATGATAACACCTCCGACAATCCATCAGGTCTGTAGTTCTAGTGCCGTCAGCTGTGAGTTTGGTGTTACAGCGAGGGACGAATCCCTTTCTGAGCCCTCGGCGGCCTCGCAAGAGACCACGTTGACAGCATTGGAACTTCACTTCCCAGCAAGCCCAGCGGCCTCCTTCCGCGCTAGGCATGACGGGCACCTCGGCCCACGCTCCTCTCTAGCGGAAGAACCTTGAGGCGGGACGCCACACAGCCTGACGTGAGGGCGCGCAGCATCCTGGGATGTGTAGTCCAGCTGGGACCGGGACGCCCCCTCGGATGAATGGGGCCCAGGCTGGCTGCGAACTACAGCTCCTCGGCCGGCTACGTTGGTGGCGGCCGCGGGGGAAGGGGAGCCGGCGGCGGCGCCGAAGGAGAGCAGCGTTGCGGCACTGTGGGGATGTTCTGTGCCGCGGCGGACGCAGCAGCCCGGCTTCCTGGGGTGGCGGTATAAGCGGGCGCCTCATCTACGCGCTCGCTCTCCTCTCACCGCTCCGGCCATGCGCCCGGCCTTCGCGGTGGGCCTGGTGTTCGCAGGCTGCTGCAGTAATGTGATCTTCCTAGAGCTCCTGGCCCGGTGAGTGACCTTCGCGGGCCGGACCCCCCTCGCAGCGCGCGGGGGCGGGGGCGGGACGGCCTGGGACCCGGCGGAGGCGGTTGCTCCGTGGTGCTGCGCGCTGGCCGCTATCCTGCCCACCAGTTTGTCCGCATCCTCGGAGGGGAGCGCCGGGGGTGCTGCTGTCCTCACCCGCTCTCCACACCCTGGGGGATGGAAGGCTGCAGAGTTTTTCTCGTGACGGGTCCAAGGTCGGCAGGGAGCTCGTGGCAGAACCCAGGGCTCCTCCAGCTCTTTTCGCGATCCTGTTAATGCCACACGTTTGACTTGAGCAAAGCTCTTTGACGTCTAACGCAGTCTGATTTTGTACTCGCAGCAGTGAGTTTCATTAAGGTGGCCCCTAACGCATTTGTTTTATTGGCCTTAGAGATGGTTATGAGTGCTTGACCCAAACATACATCCCGATGATGTAGTCGAATGGATTCTTAACTTATTCACAAGGCCCGTCCACTTGACCAGAGAGAATTCCAGCTTTTGAGATATTGCAGTCTCTGGGTTGAGAAACATGCATTTCGAGGCGTAACTTTATAAATTAAGAATGATTATGACACTTTCCCAAAGGGAAGCTGGGTTAGCTTTGTTGAGGTGGCACTCAGTTGAGTAATGTGCAAAGTTCAGTGGAGCTGTTGTTATAGAAACACAACAGGTAGACGAGGAAAGGCTCAGACTGAATCTCAAGTCTTGGTTGGGTCCTCCTTTAGCTGAATCTGCACATCTCCCCTGGCCATCAGAACAGTCTTGTGTTCCGAATAGGTCAGGAGGTATAATCTCTTTTACTGAAAGTGAAACAGGTCCCAAGAAGTTAGATGGTCTTTTACTACTTGTAGGTGGCAGGGCCAGAACTAGAATCCAAGATACCTACACCCTAGTCCAGTACCTTTTGCAACCTCCCTGTTATTTTTGAACTTGAGCAGCCCACAGAATTTTGGTCAGTGCTTCACCTGGAGCCTACTACAAGTGTATTTATTCTGTTTTCATGATACCATTGATTAGTCATTCTGAAGCAATCAGTTTACTTAAGGTGTGGGTTAGTTTTTGCTATTACAGAGCTTGAAATCTTACGCAGAAAGTGTTGATAAAGATCTGCCACTTATTTGGGGCATAGTTGGAGAGAGGTTTAAAAATAAAAAAAATTAAAAATGTATCCGCTTGTCAGTCTGGTATACTTCAAAGGAAGGTCATTTGGGAAATTGATTTAAAAATATTTAAAAAGTGAGAAAATCAGGCCGGCCATGGAAATGAAGGTCACAGAATAATATATTATGAATATATATATAACTATAATACTTGTTTTGAATATGCCATTAAATTAAATCCTGCCAGAGGCTGTATGACGTCATAATATGCTAGCACCTGAAGGCCCTCGTTACTAAGTGTGAGCTCTTGGCTAAATTACTTGATCTCCTGAGTCTGTTCTTTGAATTGTGAAAGGCCAGTGGTGGCTCTCCCAGCCTCACAGGGTTTCGAAGGGTTCATGAAGTGCACGTGCAAAGCACCTGAAGCATACTGACTTTTTTTTTTTTTTAAGATTTTTAATTTATTTATTTGGCGCAGAGAGACAGCAAGAGAGGGAACGCAAGCGGGGTGGGGGGAGGGAGTGGGAGAGGGAGAAGTAGGACCCTGCCGAGCAGTGAGCTGGACACGGGGCTCTATCCCAGGACCCAGGTGCCCCAAACTGACTTCCTCTTGTCTCTAACAACTTCGGTTTCAGTAAGGGTAAACCTTGTTTTATAAGCTACTCCTGAAAAGTTGTGGATAAATCTAACTTTACAGAATGTTTTGGTGGTTTATAGGAGCTTCTATTTAGAACGCTTAGAAGAATTTATATATAAACCTTCCTCATTTATCTTTTTTGTAAATCTGACTTTTTGGATACAGCAATGGGTTTTCATAAAGCGGTGAGGGGTACATTTATATATTCAGTGAGTGGTGTACATCAGACTGAATAGCAGCTTTTTCCTGATTGGCTTGGGCAGCTCACAACTTACTCTGTTAAAGATCAATAAAATAAGAGCAGGTTGGACCAGATGGTCTTTAAGGTCCTTTGTAGATTGGGCCTCATAATTTTTTACTTTATCTTGGGACATCTCAGTGGAAAGCTCATAAATTTTTATAGAGCAGGAACTGTGCTCTTATATGGCTTCCTTGGAACCATTATGTGCCCTAGTAAGTGCCAAGTAGAACACTAAGTATAAATGGAAATGCTAGAGTGACTTATAGGGAGAAGGAAACATTTTTCTCCATTTTCCCCAAATTGGAAAACAAATCTAGTTTTTTTCTTTTTGATTTTTATATCTATAATTGGGATCTATAATAAAAAGCACCACGCAGTGTACAAAACAGACATGAAGTCATGAATGGATGCCTTGATCTCCCTCCTGAAAGAGCTTAGAAACAGGATGCACACACATCACAATCTGAAACATTTTCTTTTTCCTATCTTATTTTACAATCAAGTGCATCATTTTGACTCAAGTAGGAAGTTTCCTAAATCTGAAAGAAGAAATATGAAAGGCATAAACTTCTTTCTCTTCAAAGTTGCTTGTCTTTGAAGTAAAAATTTGAATGCTTGCCAAAGAGAATTCAAAGTAAGAGAAACTTTGCAGTTGGTGATTATAATTTCTAAGGAGTAAAGTTCAAGAAAACAGGTGATTTAGGGAAAAGGATCCAAGTTTTTACATTGAAGTTTTAAAAATGAATTACTAAAGTTAAAACAGATAGTTCCATTGATAGCCATACAACAGTATGTTTCCCGAAAAGCTAAGTTGATTTTTTTAAAAAATTTAATTATGTGAGTACATTAGGGATATTTTAAAATACTGTGGAAATAGACATAAAGTAGAATAGGGTTGTCAACTTGTTTGTCTGGTAGAACCCTATCTTGATTATGTTGGCGATTACATAACCCTAAGCATTTGTCAAGGCTCTTAGTACTGTATACCCCCCCCAAAAAATGAATTGTACTGAATGTAAATTTAAAAATAAAAATACATATAATGACCAAAAAAAAAAAAAATAGGGTTGTCAAGGGATGGGGGAGGGGGCAATGGAGAGGGACCCTAATGGGTATGAGATTTCTTTGGGAGGTATCCTAAAATGGTAATGGCCGCACAACTCCATAGTAAAAAACACTGAATTGTAAACAGTAATATAATGGAGTCTGCAAACATCACTTATTTGCCCTGTGGCCCTGTGAGACTTCCCCGAGTCAGTGCCATGTGGCCCTCAGTGTCTTCAGCAATGAAATGGGCATAATTACAACTACCTCTGTAAAATAAAGGTAAAATTTATTATGCCTTTTAAAAAAATCGTGGGAGGTATACACTTGTAAAGTGAGTCAGTTTTAGAAATAAATGATTTTTTTATCTTTCATACAATATTTTAGGTCACCCTCACATTCATTCAGCCGCTTGAGTGAAGGCCAGATACTGGGCCCAGAGAGCGGGGCATGAAGATGAATTGGACACCGTTGGTCCTCACCTTCCCTGTGTGGCACTGGGTTCTTATCTGTTTCATACTCTCATGTTTGCCTCATTCATTACATTGTCATCTCCTTAAGGGCTCAGGTCTCCGTCACATTGGGAGCTCCCTAGCACCTAACTTTACATGTGGTATGTTCTCCTCAATTGTTCTTTAATTGAATTGGCCTCATCTTTTGGTAAAGAAAAAAATGGGTGGGAAGCAGGGAAGCTTGATGAACCCCATTTGGGCTAAGTCTTGTGTTGGCAATTTACATTTTCTCATGGAATCCTCATTACAAAATTAAAAATCTATCACTTGCACTTTATAGGTGAGAAAAATTGGTCAAGATAAATGTCTTTATTTAATTGAAGACCTTCCAGGGTGCAAGATCCTAATGTTAGTCTTTGCCTTTTTCCCTCTGTGGCACACTATTAAGTGCTTTTCAGGGACTGGCTTGTTTATTCTACCATAAACCAGTGAGATAGGCATTAATACTGTTCGCATTTTAAAGATAAGGAAACAAGACTTAGGGTAATTAACTTCCACTCTAGAGAACTGGATCCTGCCTGTCATTGTGTAATTTTAACCACCTTGGGTGGTTCTCAGCCCTGTGATAGCATATGGGAATCACCTGCACATCTTACGTAGGTGCATACACACAGTCCCACACACATCTTCCAGCACTTTCCCCAGACCTACACTAGTGGTTTTCAGCTCTGGCTGCACCTCAGAATTAAGCAGAGAGCTTTGAAAAGTACAGGTTCCAGGGCCCTACCCCACAGCAGTCTGAGCAGAACTGGGGGGGGGGGGGAGGGTGCTCCTCAGGCACGTGGGTTTCTTTTTTTTCTTTTTAAAGATTTTATTTATTTATTTATTTTGACAGAGAGATAGAACAAGTAGGCAGAGAGGCAGGCTCCCCGCCGAGCAGGGAGCCCGATGCGGGGCTCGATCCCAGGACTCTGGGATCATGACCCGAGCTGAAGGCAGCCGCTTAACCGACTGAGCCACCCAGGCGCCCCCAGGCACGTGGGTTTCTAAAGAGCAGCCTGGGGCGCCTGTGTGGCTCAGTCGGTTAAGCGTCTGCCTTCGGCTCAGGTCATGATCCCGGGGTCCTGGGATCGAGCCCCGCATCGGGCTCCCTGCTCGGCGGGAAGCCTGCTTCTCCCTCTCCCACTTCCCCTGCTTGTGTTCCCTCTCTCGCTGTGTCTCTCTCTGTCAAATAAATAAATAAAAATCTTAAAAAAAAATAAATAAAGAGCAGCCTAACCAGAGCTGAAAAGCACTGTGCCAGGAACTAGGTAGAGCTAAAGTACCTTCTCCTGTCACTCATAATTAGGCTAATGGTTTTAATTAGCTCTTTGAATGAGGTCAGTGTCTTACGTGATTGTTTATGGCTTCTTGCAATGTTTACCCTGTATCCCCTGAACATAAATGCTAAAAGAAATGGTTGAATATAAAGCAGTAGTTTTCAAGAACACCCTCATAGAGCCTAAAGAGTAGCCGCAGTTGTTGTAGATGGTAAGCATAGCTCCACACAAGAGTGGCTTATGTTCAGGGTTATCTATTTTATGCCTGATGGGTGTATTTAAGAACCTGTATACTTGACATTGCTATTTAATAATAATATCACCAGTAGAGTGGGCGCCTGGGTGGCTCAGTTGGTTAAGTGACTGCCTTCGGCTCAGGTCGTGATCCCGGAGTCCTGGGATCGAGCCCCGCATCGGGCTCCTGGCTCAGCGGGGAGCCTGCTTCTCCTTCTGACCCTCTCCCTTCTCATGCTGTTTCTCTCGCTCGCTCGCTCTCAAATAAATAAAATCTTTAAAAAAAAAAAAAAACACCAGTAGAGAACGAGGTTGTTTTTATAAATAACATTATATTAGATGTAATAGTACATTTATAATACAGTAATCATCTCATCACTAGCCTCTGGTAAATAAATGTCCTTGATAAGATGAGAAAACAGAATATGAAGCCTGAGAAACCTGGAAGCTTCAGGGAAACAGAGACAACTGGTCACTTTGTACTTCCAGTGACTGAGCAGAAGCTGATGGAGGACAAACTCCAAACCACAAACATTTTAAGTAACCGGCTTTTCGCAGAGTGTCTCAAGAGTGAGGTCAGAAGGACTTTTTCTGCCTTGTAAATATGTTCCTAACAGATACTGTGGAAGACTCTTCAGCCCTTACGTGGATCACTGAAGAGGTTCGATTCAATTCCACCGTTTGTGGAGTACCTAATATACTTGTGTTCAGGGCTGTGGGGAACAGTAGATGATAGTAGTGTTCTTCAGCCTTTTCTCCTTATCTCTCCTTACCCCTGCCAAAGACCCTTTGTCTGTAGACATTTTTTTCTAATCACCCCCCCAGAGATACGATATATACTGGTTCATGTGCTGTATTTATATATACTTGATACTTCAAAAAAGAATGCTTGATACTTCAAAAAAAGAGTATGAATCTCCCCACCCCAAGAACCAATCATTGCCCCCAGGGGGACTTTCTCTAAGGTGATGTCCCAGTCACCAACAATGGGTGCATGTCTTCTGTTGACAGTAGTCTTGGTGGTTCCTGGTCAGGAGGCTATGTAAACATTCCAGGAGACCTGAGCATATTTCTGTGCTTGGGCTTTGCTGCTGAGGCTGACTAGGATTCTGACTAAAGCCAATTCGATGAAGTGAGTATCCCAAGTACATACGACCAATTTCCCACAGTTTACTAGAAAAGTTGTATGGTAGTTCTGAGAATGAGTGTTAGCACAATTCTTACTCATGGCCTGTTACACCTAGGGAAGAGTGAAATAAGCAAGCTTGACATTCTTCTCTGTGAGCTCTATTGATAGATGTGTGTGATCCATGGGATATGAAATCTGAGATAAAGGACAGTGGGTAATAGAAATCGGTCCTCCCTGTTACTTGAAACTATCAATATAACAAGTCTTGGTGCCCTTTATCTCAACTTTTTGTACATTATTTGCCTCTTTGTTTTTTACTACACAGGAAGCATCCAGGATGCGGGAACATTGTGACATTTGCACAATTTTTATTTATTGCTGTGGAAGGCTTCCTCTTTGAAGCTGATTTGGGAAGGAAGCGGCCAGCTATCCCAATAAGGTATGGCACATTGAAGTCTCTTTTAGCCTTTGTTTTTTTTTTAAAGACGTTCAGGACTTTTCTGGTAACTAGATAGGGTATGAGATATCCTTTTATAAGATCTGTGTCAAAGATATTAGTAGAATAATAATGGTAATTCATTTTCTGAATTTAATATATTGTGAGACTCCAGGGAGCCTGTTTTTAGAATAAAATTCCCACTGCAATACAAAATAATTATGACGGAGACTACAATGTGTGTATGTGTGTAATATATGGTTGGTAAAAGGCTTAGTGTGACCACAATGTTTTTTAATAGTTTTGTATGCTAGCCTCATGTTGGTAAAGTTATGAAATACACTAAGAGTGGTATTACTGGTCCTTTTTAAAAATGAATGGGCTTGGGGAATAAACAGAAGTGGTGCTTATTCAGCCTCGTGATATACTAAATGCCATTGAATTGTTCACTTTAAAACGGTTGATTTTATGTTACGTGCATTTCCTCTCAATTAAAAGGAAGTGAATGGCAAGCTAAGGCAAAATTGTTGATTCCAGACCTCCACCCATTAGTCCAGATTTGCATAACTGTACTCAGGGGGCCAAATAGAAAACAAGACAGTTCTTCTAATAAACAGTGTATTGAAAATTCTACATTCTTGCTGAGAGGGACTGGAAATAAAAGTGTAATGCATCCAGTTGTGAGTGTGTAGAGATCAGGACACGTAATCCTGTTGATAGGGATTTTCCTGGTGTGAATATATCCAAGGACCGGTTAAGACCAACCACGGTGGTTGGTGTTCTTTTACAACATTTCCGAGTAGCCTCCTATAGAAAATGTGGTTGAATTTTGTTATTAATATTGTGCTTTTGAATTTCCCAACGTGATGCTAAGTATTCTGGGTAGTTTGTTTCTTCATTGGCTTTAATATTTACATAAAACTTTCCATTCTCTAGACCAGCATTTACATCATGGTAGGAGCCCCCACATTTTTTTTAAAAATCACTCTATTGTTTATCCTATTTTCAAATTTTTATTTAAAGTTTAGTTAACATACAGTGCAATATTGGTTTCAGGAGTAGATTCAATGATTCATCACTTATATGAGACACCCAGTACTCATCGCAAGTGCCCTCCTTAATGCCCATGACCCATCTACCCATCCCCTACCAACCTCCCTCCATCACCCCTCAGTTCTCTACTGTTAAGAGTCTCCTATGGTTTGTTTCCCTCTCTCCTTTTTCCCCCCTTTCCCATATGTTCATCTGTTTTGTTTCTTAAATCCCATATATGAGTGAGATCATATGGTATTTATATTTCTTTGACTGACTTATTTCACTTAGTATAATACACTAGCTCCATCCATGTGGTTGCACATGGTAAGATTTCTTTTTTTTTTTAATGGCTGAGTAATATTCCCTTGTATATATATGCCACATCTTCTTTATTCATTCATAAGTTGATGGACATTTGGGCTTTCTCCATAGTTTGGCTATTGTTGATAATGCTGCTGTAAACATCAGGGTGCATGTACCCCTTCAAATCTGTATTTTTTAATCCTTTGGGTAGATACCTTTAGTGCAATTGCTGGATAGTAGGGTAGTTCTATTTTTGAGTTTTTGAGGAACCTCCATACTGTTCTCCAGAGTAGCTACACCAGTTTGCATTTCCACCAACAATGCAAGAGGCTTCCCTTTCTCCACATCCTCACCAAAACCTGTTCTTCTTGCATTAATTTTAGCCATTCTGACAGGTGTGAGATGGTGTCTCATCGTGGTTTTGATTGGTATTTTCCTGATGAGTGATGTTGTGTCTGTTAGCCATCTGGATGTCTTCTTTAGAAAAGTGTCTATTCATGTCTTCTGCCCATTTCTTAAGAATATTTGGGTTTTTTTGTGCATTGAGTTTGATAAGTTCTTTATAGATTTGGGATACTAAGCCTTTATCAGATATGTCACTTGCAAATATCTTCTCCCATTCTGTAGGCTGCCTTTTAGTTTTGTTGAATGTTTCCTTTGCTGTGTGGAAGGTTTTTATCTTGATGAAGTCCCAATATCTCATTTTTGCTTTTGTTGAAGTTGCTGTGGCCAAGGTCAGAGAGGTTGCTGCCTGTGTTCTCCTCTAGATTTTGATGGCTTCCTGTGTCACATTTAGGTCTTGCATCCACTTTGAATTTATTTTTGTGTATGGTGTAAGAAAGTGGTCCAGTTTCATTCTTCTGCATGATGCTGTCCAGTTTTCCCAACACCATTTGTTGAAGAGACTGTCTTTTTTCCATTGGATATTTTTTCCTGCTTTGTTGCATATTAGTTGACCATACAGTTGTGGGTCCATTTCTGGGTTCTCTATTCTGTTCCGTTAATCTGTGTGCCCCAAATAGCCCAAGCAATCCTGAAAAAGAGAAACAAAACTGGAGGCATCACAATTCCAGATTTCAAGCTATATTACAAAACTGTGGTCATCAAGACAGTATGGTGAGAACAAGGATCCCCCACATTTTTTATTCCTCTGACTCTCCGCGCCCCCCCCACCCCCCGCCATTATCTCTTTCCATTCAGGCTGCCACTAGCAGTTCAGGAATGCATTCACTCTCGCCATTAACTTTTTTAATGGTGTCCTAGCTGGCTGGCCTCTTGCCTCCCACCCCTCCGTCCCTGTATTTCCACTTCCTACCATTGTATTGTGACACCCCCCTCACAGGCACTCAGGTGTCACCAGTAGGTTCAGAGGGAAGCCCAGCTCCCTAACCTGGCCTTTGAGGCTCCCCAGGATCTTGCCCTAACAATCGTACCTCCATGTGTGCCCTATAAAACTGGCTGTTTTATTTTCTGTCTGTGAAGCTGCAGTCAAAATCTTGACATCATGGGGATACCATTCATCCCCAGGAGCAATTTTTAGGCCATGCTGTGTAGACAGCAATGTGGAATACTTGGAATTCATTATCTTTCTGAAAGGCCTTGATGAACTCTGTCTCCAAATGGCATTGTTTCAAGATAAGACTAAGAAAATTTGGCAAGAAATCTTGTGAAGTCACCAATAGTATTTTAGAAACTGTGAAATAGCTGTTCTCAGTGTTAAAAAAAAAATTCAGCTTAGTAAATTTGAAGATCTAATTGGTTTTATTAAATGATTCATAAATCAGGCAGTATTTCATCTAGCAAGAAGAGGGGAGCTCCATTGAGCTAAAGAAGGGAAAGGCTTTTAAAGGCAGAGGGCATTAAAAAAAGCAGAAAGGAATTTATTAGCAAGATATGCATTGTTTAGGCGAGGTTGCCTCAAAAGGAGAGCAAAGGGGGGGTCTATCAGAAAATTCCCTAGTATTGACCAGGGAATTCTATGTTGACTGGATAAAGGTGACATTCCAGGGAGGGGGGATTGGTTGAAATTGCACTTGGGTAAGGAATTAAGTCTTGGTTTACTGACCTGGGTCCTTAACCTTAGTGGCACCATTTTGGGCTAGTGGTTTTCTTTTGAGCAATTACCCCTTTTTGATCAGACTCTCAGCTTAACTGAGAGATGTGATAAACATTTAAGGCCTTAGCACCACTCTGTTACTGCTCTAAGTTTTTGTTGTTCCTTTGTGTGGTATCCATAGTCATGACCTTTTTGCTTAACCTCTGATATTCATAGGTCACAGTCTCAGATTCACACTCCTTTAAGTGGGTTATTTTCTTTGTTCCTTAGATGTTCCATGTATCTCAAGCTTTTGAAAGAATACAATGCACTAGGGAGATTATTATCATTACATAAGTAGGATAAATCCCAATATTTGGAGTGCAGTTTAGAGCCATGGTCCCCAAGACCCAAACCAATCAAAATCAAATAAGCCAAAGAAAGACGCTGTGGAAGGAGTCACCTTCTTAAGCCAAGCGACTTGTTCTTTGATCTTACCTGAGTTTCAGCGTCGACAAGGGTCAGGTACAGGCTCAGCAGGTGGTGTTGACCCCACAGACACCACCTTCGTCAGCCAATAGTTAAGAGGTGTTCCATTACCAAGGACAACTTTGGCTAGAGAGTTTAAGGGTATTTGTTGGGCTGCTATTGCTTTAACAGGTTTTGCAGTAATTTTAAGAATTAAGGAGCAGTTCTTGAGCCTAGCCTCATTTACATTTATCCCTAATCAGGGAAATAGAGACCTGTCAGAAGGAGTGAATTGTGAATCATGAATGTCTTCCAGTAGGCCCTTTAAAAAAAAAAAAAAAATTATTGGACACCTGGGTGGCTCAGTCGGTTGAGCGACTGCCTTTTGCTCAGGTCATGATCCTGGAGTCCTGGGATCAAGCCCCACATTGGGCTCCCTGCTCAGCAGGGAGCCTGCTTCTTCCTCTGACCCTCTCCCCTCTCATGCTGTTTCTCACTCTCTCTCTCTTAAAGAAATAAATAAAAATCTTTTAAAAAAAAAATTATTTATTTTAGGAGATTTGCAGAGGAAGAGGGATAGAGAGAATCTCAAGCAAACTCCCCACTGAGTGTGGAGCCTGATGTGGGACTCAATCTCAGAACCTGAGATCATGACCTGAGCTGAAATCAAGAGTTCAACTTGGCTCAACTGACTGAGCCACCCAGGCGCCCCTGGTAGGCCCTTTTTAACTCACCAACATAAATTTAGGGGAGTCGACCAATGAGATGTCTTATTTTGTCTGTGAAAAGTTAGGAGCACAGTTAGATTTTTTTCTGTCCTGAAATAAAAAGTTGTTTAAATTTCAGAGGTTGCCCTGTTACAAGGACATTAGGATGACAAAAGTCTGGCAGTGAGGGGCTATTTTTGCAGAAACAGAATGGACTTTATCCACATGTGCCACAGTCTTACAAATGTAAAGGCTTAGTGTTATTTTTTTTGACAGTTGCTTTCCATGTAATTTACATATCAGATAAGCCTAATTCATTTAACAAGTCCTTTGGAAAAGTTTAGGTCAAAAAGACTTCACTTAGAATTTGGTTTTAGGAAGTTAGTCAAAAATATTTTTTTAAAAGATGTTATTTATTTGAGAGAGAGAGCATGCTTGAAGAGAGAGGACAAGCAGAGGGAAGGGCAGAGAGAGAGGGAGAAGCAGACTCCCCGCTGCACAGGGAGTCTGATGAGGGGCTCCATCCCAGGACCCTAGGATCAGGGCTTGAGCCGAAGGCAGTGACTGAGCCACCCAGGCACCCCAATCAAAAATATTTTTAGAAAAGGTTTTAAAGCACTTGCCTAAATAGGATCACAGATTACTACAAAATCTAATACTTAAAAGGTAAAGAGAATATTAGTCTTACCCAAATGACACCAAAAGCCCAAGAAAACTTTTTCCTTTTAATAGAAAACCAAATTCTAATTTTGTACCAGCTTGCTTTTGATATTAAAACCCATTTTTAAAAATAAATTTATTTTAATCTTAACCAGGTCGACCACACATGAAAGTTCCTGTCTAAAGATTATTTTTCCACAAACCTCCTGCAACTTTTTCCCCCCTATATTCCAATTTTGTCTTATGTTTTTTTCCCTTTAAACAGCCTCATTTTAGGACAAAATTACTTTTTCTCCCCTTCACAAAAAATGTATTGAAAGAGGACTTTGGCTGCCTCCATTTTGACCTCAAACTTTCTAGTTGGGTTCTTTCCAGCTTGTCTCTTGGCTCAGGCTGAAGACCCTGTGGGCAAAGCATCCCACGATGGGAACCGAAACTACCCCCTCGAGCAATAGGTACTGCCCTAAGCTAACGAGGTCCCACCGTGTTTCACTTCAAGACAGTGGTTAATTTGACTTTCACTGCCCCCCTGTACATATCCACCCACCTTTGCTCCACATTTTCTTATATATAAACCTGGAAGTATTTTCGGCACTTTGGAGATAGTCTCTCAGATGCTAGTCCCCTGTCTTGTGGGTGTTGGCCTCACTGAAATAAATTCCTATTTCACCACCACCCTTTCTCTGCCCTTGGATTTTGTGAGCGGCCAGTGGCCAAACCTGGTCTGTTTGGGACCCCCGGAGCCAGGTGCTCTTGCGCCCCTGGGCCCCGGCTACACCATCTCCATTTCTCACACCTTTTTCTCCTGAAAACACATCCTACTTTCCTGCCAACAGAGATGTTTTCCTTATTTTTAGTAGCTTTTAATTACATATATTTGAGTTCTGTTCTCCTTTTTTTCTTTTTAAAGATTTTATTTATTTGAGAGAGAGAGAAAGAGAGCACAATAGAGAGAGCACGAGCAGGGAGGGCGCAGAGGGAGAGGGAGAAGCAGACTCCCAGCTGAGCAGGGAGCCTAACATGGGACTCAATCCCAGGACTCAGATAATGACCTGAGCCAAAGGCAGACGCTTAAGCAACTGAGCCACCCAGGCACCCTTTAATTTCTTTTCTTATTTCCTGATTGACCCATTCATTGTTTAGTAGCATGGTACTTAACCCCCATGTATTTGTAATCTTTACAGATTTTTTTTTTCTTGTAGTTGACTTCTAGTATCATAGCCTTGTGGTCAGAAAAGATGCATGATAAGACTTCAGTCTTTTTGAATTTGTTGAGGCTTGTTTTGTGGCCTAATATGTGATCTATTCTGGAGAATGTTCTGTGTGCACTTGAAAAGAATGTGTATTCTTCTGTTTTAGGATGGAATGTTCTGGATACGTCTGTTAAATCCATCTGTTCCAGTGTGTCATTGAAAGCCATTGTTTCCTTGTTGATTTTCTGTTTAGATGATCTATTGATGTAAGTGGGATGTTAAAGTCCCCTACTATTACTGTATTATTATCAATTAGTTCCTTTATATTTGCTATCAACTGTTTTATGTATTTGGGTGCTCCCATGTTGGGTGCATAAATATTTCCAGTTGTTATGTCTTCTTGTTGGATTGTCTCTATTATTATTATTATTATTATTATTTAGTGTCTTCCTTCATCTTTTGTTACAGTCTTTGTTTTAAAGTGTAGTGTGTCCAATATAAGTATTACTATTCCAGCTTTTTTTAACATCCATTTGCATAAATGTTTCTCCCTCCCTTCACTTCAATCTTTAGGTCTAAAGGTGGATGTCTTTAGGTCTAAAATGAGTCTCTTGTAGGCAGCATATAGATGGGTCTGTTTTTTTACCCATTTTGTCACCCTGTATCTTTTGAGTGGAGTGTTTAGTCCATTTAAATTCAAAGTAATTATTGATACGTATTTATTGCCATTTTATTACTTGTTTTCTGGTTGTTTCTGAAGATTTTCTCTGATCCGTTCTTGTCTGTCTTTCATGGTTTGCTGGTTTTCTTTAGTGGTAATTTGGATTTCTTTCTCTTTATTCTTTGCATATTTATTAGTGGATTTTGATTTGTGGTTACCATTAGGTTTGTATATATAACATTTTCTGCATATAGCAGTCCATATTAAGTTGATGGTTGTTTAAATTTGAACTTATTCTTTAGTCCTCTCCTCACATTTTAGGTATATGGTGTCATATTTTACATCCTTTTATTTTGTGAGTTCCTTGACTGATATTTTACAAAAATATTAGTTTTTACTGCTTTTGTGTTTCCTACCTTCATATTGCCACTTTTGGTCTTTGCTTTCCACTTAGAGCCCCCATTAATATTTCTTGCAGGGCTGGTTTAGTGGTCACAAACTCCTTTAGTTTTTGTTCATCTGAGAAACTCTTTATCTCTCCTTCTATTCTGAGCAATAGCCTTACTGGATAGAGTATTCTTGGCTGCAGATTTTTCCCATTCAGAATGTGCTTTGAATATATCATGCCACTTCTTTCTGGCTCGCAACATTTCTGCTGAAAAATCCCTTGGTAACCTTATGGGGTTTCCCTTGTATGTAACTGTCCTCTCTTGTCTTGCTGCTTTTAAGTTTTTTTCTTTAGCACTATGTTTTGCCATTTTAATTACAATATGTGTTGGTGTGGATCTCCTTTTGTTGATGTTGTTGGGGATTTTCTGTGCCTCCTGGATCTGGATATCTGTTTCCTTCCTCAGATTAGGGAAGTTTTCATTTATTATCTCTGCAAATAAATTTTCTGCCCCCTTTTCTCTCTCCTTGTGGAACTCCTATAATGCAAATGTTATTACATTTGATGGAGTCACCGAGTTCCCTAAGTCTGTTCTCATTTTGCATAATTCTTTTTTCTCTTTTGTTCAGCTTGATTACTTTTCCATTACTCTATCCTCTAGGTCATTAATTCATTCCTCTGTTTCTTCCAGCCTGCTGTTCATTGCATCAAGCATGGTTCTCATTTGATTTATTGAGCCCTTTATCTCTGCTTTGTTATTTGTTATTGCTTTGTTAAGGGTCTTACTCATGTCTTCCACTCTTTTCTCAAATCCTCAAATCCAGTAAGTATCTCTATGATCATTACTTTAAATTCTTCATCAGGCATGTTACTTTTATCTGTTTCACTTAGATCTCTATCCATGGCCTTTTCCTGTTCTGTCATTTGGGACAGATTCCTCTGTCTTCTCATTTTGTCTAAGTCTCTGTGCCTGTGTCTGTGTCTTAGGAAAGTCAGCTACATCTTCTGTTCTTGAGGGTAATGGCCTTATGAAGAAGAGGTCCTATAGTGCTCTGCAGTGTAGTGTCCCCTGTTATTTGGCCCTGCCACTTCAGGGAGTATCTCTGATGTGTGCAGCATGTGGTCTGTTGTTGTGTCCTGGCCACTTTATCCTTCAGGCCAGTCGTCTACAGAGCCTTTTTTTGCCTCCTGTGGGCAGTGTTTGGTGTCTGGCCTGAGTGTGGTACATTTTAACAAGTTGTGCTTTGGTCTGCTTGTGAAATGAGACCTCTCACCACTGCTGCTGGAACCGAGCCTCTGCAAAACTCCCAGTTCAGGAGATGTGCTGTGGGCAGGGGTTTGGGCTGGTCTTCTGGGGGAGGGGGCCTGCCTCATTGGGTTTGAGGAAAGCATGACTGGAATGGGCAGTTCCAGCAGTGTAAGCTGGTTAGTGTCAGTGCTGGGCTAGTTCCCGGAGGTGGTGGTTCTGTGTTTATGCTAAGGAGCGGGGGAGGGAAATGTCTCTGCCAGTTTCTTTGTTGTTCCGGAGGGGTCTCTCTGTGAGCTGCCCCTCTGGAACAGGTCTGAAATGAACAACTAACCTCTTCACTGTGTGCCCCAAGCGCTCTTCAAATCACTGTTTCCATGCTGTATGTCCTTGGACTGTCTGCCCTGCCTTCTCTCCAAAAGCAACCCCAGTGCCTTGGGGCTCTATCTGAACCAAACCCACTGACCTTCAGAACTCCAGACTTTAAGCCCCATTGGTTGCAAGAACTCAGGAAATTCAGTCTCTCTCACTTTCCAAGCCACTTGCTATGGGGATTTATTTTCTTCATGGCTCCCACGTGTGTTAGTCTGTCTCTTGCCCTTCTCTGCAACAGCAGCTCCTGGAGTCGTTTCTCTCCCAAACCACACATCCACACTTCCTACCTTCTTCCATGTGGCCCTTCTCTGCCTTTAGTTGTGGAGTCTGTTCTGCTAGTCTTCAGGTCAATTTCTGGGATATTTAGGATAATTTGACAGTTATCTAGTATGAGGTGAGCTTAGGGTCCTCCTACTTCTAGAAATGATCTAGATATTTAATGAATTTAACTTATCATTTAACCTAATTCAGCAAAACTTTAAGGTTTTAGGTTACCAAAAAAAAAAAAAATTGGGAAAATTACATAGACATAAATATTCTTGAAAAGTTCATTTATAAACTTTTATCTTGTTTATATCTAATTTACTTGTTCTTGATAACTATGTTTAGATGACCTATAAAAATGGTATTAAACATTAGACAAAGTCAGCCATTATCCTAAGCTATTAATTTTTGTTGACAGATCTTGGAAAGGACAACATGAACTTATTTGGAGGCTACTAAACTGAAGTAGAATAGAAGTTTTATATTTAGTGTTGGTAACTTTAAAGACATGTCTTTTTAATTAAGCCATCCACCTTAAACTAGCTTTTATATCAAATATTTTTTCAAACCATGTGACCTTGAAAAATATTTGAGTTAGTTTCTTTCTTTTTGAGAGTTTTAGAATACACAATCCTTACAAGTGTTTGCCTTCAAACCAACTAAATAGAACTCTTTTACAAATTAATTGTAGCAATACCACCCAGAAGTAGAAAATACCACAGAGCTACAACACATAAATATAGACACACATGAATATAGGACAGATAGCCCTTATAGTTTTAAATTACTGCCATGAAGTAGGTACAGAATTTACTAGTTATAGTTATAAAAGATCTCAGTTTTTCTGGTAGATGGAATAAGGTTATCAGTCTAGATGGCCAAAGCTTTTTTAGTATTTGTGAAGACACTTAAGATTTGAATTTCTCCTCGGCAAGTCAAGTTCCAAATGACCTCTCTCTGCCCCTTATGTTTTTTCTTGACAAGAATTACCACTCTGAAATTTGTATTTTAAAGAGATGGACTAGAAAGGATTTCCTAGAAAAGATCAGTAGAGTGTTGAACATTTACATCTTAAAGACACAGGGAAAGAATGCAAGCTTCTCCTAGAAGGACTCTTGTTCCCTTAAAGTCAGAATTTTTACACTTAGAAGTCTTTTGAGATAGATAGGGGATTGGCAAAAAGGTTTGGTAGTCTTTGAATTGTTTTGGAACTACACCTCTGATCCTGTAGAGACTAGATTTGTGAGATAGGGACAGCTATTTTTAATTCCTATAAAAATGTCTTCCTTCTGGGTGCCTGGCTGGCTCAGTCGGGAGGTAGATTGTGCAGCTCTTGATCTCGGGATTGTGAGTTTGAATCCCATGTGGGGTGTAGAGATTACTTAAAAAAAAAAAAGTCTTCTTTCTCTCTGGGTTCATATAGCTTAGGAGAAAAGTCCTTAAAAAATTCCTCTCAGGCTCTGAGTATCAGTTTCCAATTTGACCAAATTCCTGATTATAAAGGTATTAAATCCTTTCAAATATTTTGTCAGGGCAAACGGTAAATAATTCTGGCAGTATTAAATAACTTCATGGATCCAGGACGTGCCCTCAAAGAGGGTATAAAAGATACCCTCTTCAGAATATTTAGAGTCACTCCCCATGACAGCCAGAGAAAGAACCAGCAACCTGCATACTCCAGACAGGCAGAAAGCCAAGCCAAGTTCTCAGGATATATGGACTGGATTTGTGATGCAGGATTTCTTTTCCTTCAGTGCGCGCGGCTCTTGGTCATGCTGCTTCAAAGAATGAAGAGGTAGACCAGCTGAAGACTGGGGGGCAGCAAAGCAAAGTTTATTGAGTGATAGTACAAAGCTCCCGAAGAGGGAGGTGGGCCTGAGAAGGTTGCTGCCAGAGTTTCTAAGTCTAGGGGTTTTTATGAAAATGTTGGTGGGTTGTTTTAATCTGATTAATCAATCCTCCATGCACCTGTCACCCAGTCAGGTTTTTGTCCACACGCTCATCTACCTATCAGGTAGTTGTTCACAGGGGAAAAGGATGGAGGGCTCCTCCCAGGGTGGTGTAAAATCCTTTTAAAGGTAGTTTCCTCTTACGGCTGGGGTGGGGGTGAGGGGTGGGCCTTGTTGCTGCCTGCCTTTCTTCCAACTATCCATTATTTGTAAAGGAAGGGACTATGTGAATTTTTATTCCTCTCTCAGCTGGGCTCAGGAAGTGATATATTTACAAAAATTCTTGAGGATTCTCCCCAGGTTTGAGAAATTATTCAGCTATGGACTTTAGTTTGGCCTTTGACCAAGGAGTGAAGTGCCTATAGCCTCAACTGGTTTTCTTCTAAAAGTAACTGTTTAATAGTCTCTTTAGAGTGAAAGGCAGTTCATAAGAGGCTGATTAGGATCAGTACTCAAAAGACGGAGGGGAACAGTAGCAGTTACATCAGTTTTAACAGTCTTGTTTTAGGTACTTTTTCTCATTTTCATTAGCTGTTTACGTGAGTCTTTTAGTGAGACTATTTTGGAATTTTGAACCTTTTGGAGGCTTCTGCTTGCCATTTAAAACAGATATCCCGTTCTGTTTAATTTGGGAACCCTTGTATTCAAGGGCACTTCTTAAATGACCTTATCTAATTGGAACATTCTCCATCACGACCATTGTAATTCTAGGTTCTTTTTAGTCCTTTATTTCTGTAGCTGTTCACAGCTTCCAGCACCATAGTTTTTAGACTTAAAATAAGCAGGTATGCCAGAAGGTGGCACGCTTGATTCTGTAGAATTTAAGGACCCCCAAACTAAGCCTTCGTTTACACAAAAAAACAAATATGTGTACCTTAACACACCAGTAGTAAGTAAGAGTTGTTCCTGTGGACTAGCCAAGAGAAGACCATGGGCAAAACCAGCAATTTACTGGGTGGACTAAACCAGCAGACTCCATTCAGGGAGACTATGGACTGGAAATGGGTAAAGGATTAAACCACCAAACCCTGGTAAATGGGGAGTTCGGACTGGAACTGGGGAAGGAATGCCAATATGGAATTGCAGAATGAACCAAGGGCCAAGGACTGGTGCTCTGTTAGAGGGTCCTGTTTGTCTAGACCTGTTAACCCTGGATTAGGAAGCTAATTAGATGGGTAGCTTAAATGCAAAAAGAGTGGAGCTGAAACCAAGAGGGACTTACCAATGGCCCTTGGAAACAGTGAGAAAGACCGAGAACTCAAATGAGTTCTTGGGGCACCACGCCTATGTTTCTCCTGTCCCTGAATGCTGTCAGAAGTTTGCTTTGGATCCTGATGCTGCCACCAAATGTGTTTAGAAAAAAAATTCAGCCAAGTAAATTTGAAGATTTAATTGGATTTCTTAAACTGTTCATGAATGGGCAGCATTCCATCTAGCAAGTAGAGGGGAGCTCCACTGAGTAAATAAGAGAAAGACTTTTAAAGGCAGAGAGAGGGCATTTTTAAAAAAGAAAGGAATTTATTAGCAAGATATGTGTTGTTTAGGTAAGGTTGCCTGGTAAAGAGAGCAGAAGGGGGGTCTATCAGTAAATTCCCTAGTATTGACCAGGAAATTCAATGTTGACTGGTTAAAGGTGACATTCCTGGGGGGCGGGGGAGGGTTGGTTGAAACTGCAGTTGGGTTAGGAATTAAGTCTTGGTTTGCTCACTTGGGTCCTTAAGTTAAGGCACCATTTTGCATTTTGGGCCTGTGGTTTTCTTTTGAACAGGAGTAGTTTTGCATGTGTGTAATACTGTGTCCTGCATTCATCATGAAGCTCCTCAAACTTTACAGACTCCGTTAATTTAGCCCCAGCCTGGCTGATGGTTAGGGCATGTAGGTCCATATCCAACCAGCAACATCAGGTAGGTTCCTGTGAAGGAAGATAACTGGAATCTCAGTGCTATCGTTCTTCAGATGTGCCAAGATGAAAAAGGTGGGAATCTATGCTCAAAGACTTTTTTAAAAAAAATAATTTCTTTTAATCTTTTTTTTTAAGATTTTATTTATTTAGCCATTATTTCAAATTTTTTTTAAATTTATTTTTTTGATCTTTTTTTTTAAAAGATTTTATTTATCCGAGAGAGAGAGAGAGAGAGAATGAGTGAGAGAGAAAGAGAGATTATGAGCAGGGTGGGGGGGGGTAGAGGGAGAAGCAGACTTCCCGCTGAGCAGGGAGCCCGACCTGGGGCTCGATCCCAGGACCCCAGGATCATGACCTGAGCCGAAGGCAGCCACTTAACCAACTGAGCCACCCAGGCACCCCTCAGATAATGTTTTTTGAAGGCTAGTTTTAAATTGCTTGAAAAATACTAAGAATACACTCGAGAAAGATTAAAATAGTGTTTCTTTTATTCATTTATTTGAGAGACAGAGCATGTGGGGGAAGAACAGAGGGAGAGGGAGAAGCAGGCTCCCCGCTGAGCAGGGAACCCAATGCGGGACTCGATCCCAGGACCTTGATATCATGACCTGAGCCAAAACATATCTACAGTTCAGACTTTTTCCATGTTAGTTTGGCTTTGGTTGTATTTTTGTATGTGCTTAGTATTGACTTCACATTATAGTAGTGATACAATCTTTTAATCTAGAGGGACTAAAACGAGATATTTTTCTTTCTTTTTTTTTTTTTAAAGATTTTATTTATTTATTTGTGTGAGAGAGAATGAGAGAGAGAGCACATGAGAGTGGGGAGGGTCAGAGGGAGAAGCAGACTCCCTGCCAAGCAGGGAGCCCGATGCGGGACTCCATCCCGGGACTCCGGGATCATGACCTGAGCCGAAGGCAGTCGCTTAACCAACTGAGCCACCCAGGCGCCCCGAGATATTTTTCTAACCAAAAATAACTATTTCCTTCTATACTTGATTTTCTTGAAATAGTAGATTTTGTGTGATGTGCTGTGATCTCTGCGTTTCAGGTACTATGCTGTGATGGTAGCCATGTTCTTCACTGTCAGTGTGGTGAACAACTATGCCCTGAATCTCAACATCGCCATGCCCCTGCATATGATATTTAGATCTGTGAGTGCTGCCGGCTTACTTATGTATGTTGCTCTGGGAAATCTAAGTGGGTCGATTGAACACTTGACGAAAGTAGAAAGGTCTTATAACTAGTAGAGTCTAGCGTCTAAGCATAGGTCTCCCAGATGCATGAGCAAAGACTGGCTTTCATCTGTGCAGTAAGGCAGAGAGTGGACAGTTGACTGTCATCCCTCTGAGGTCTAACAGGTGATCAATAAAAGGAGCTAAAATTTCCCTGGGAGGCAGATTTTATGTTTCATTTCCCTCATCTGGTTGATTTTATATTCAGACTTGCTATGAATGTTACTTATTTCTCATCACTTTTGATTTCTTTCATAAAATTACATTTACTTCTAGTACATAAAATTGATACTTCCCTTTTTGATTTTTTTTTTTTTAAAGCAAGAGACTTTTGAGACCATTAAGTAAAGGGAAATTCTTATTTTTAAAAACTATTTATTTTAGAGAAAGCGTGCCCACACACAGGTGCAGTGAGGAGCAGAGGGAGAAAATCTCAAGGAGACTTCCCGCTGGTGTGCAGCCTGATGCAGGGCTCAATCTCATGACCCTGAGATCATGACCTGGGTCGAAAACCAAGAGTGGGAGGCTTAACTGACTGAGCCACCCAGGTGCTCTAAATAAAGGGAAATTCTTAAAGATTTTTATTTGAGAGAGAGACAGAAGATGAGGGGGAGTAGTAAAGGGAGAGGGAGAAGCAGGCTTCCTGCTGACCAAGGGAACCCGATGCAGGACTCAATCCCAGGACCCTGAGATCATGACCTGAGCCACCAGATGCTTAACTGACTGAGCCACCCAGGCGCCCCAATAAAGGGAAATTCTTGATGAAGGTGGGGTTTCTCCCAGAGCAGCAGTGACTTTTTCCTTCCTCTCACGTTTGGTGGGAGATCTGTATATAAATAAGAACAGGGTGCTCCCTGAAGAGCAAGAAAACTTCAAGGGGAATGTAGTTAGGATTGCAGAAGAATGCAAAATTGGTGACCATTGGAATTATAACATTTCTGTGTAGTCTGAGATTTCTGGGAGATTAAAGGTGCTATCTTCAAAGGGACTTCTCAGAGCTAATTATACTTACAGAGATGACTTTCAAAGTACGGAGCACATCATAGACTTTCAATAAACCTTTGCTGATTGAGCGACAGCTTTCTAGAGAAGAGAAAGATCCCTGCACGCCTACTTTCATTAATTAAAACCGGGGGTGAGGAGAAGCCTAGCAAAAGCTCTCATATATCAGATGGAAAATTTAACAAAATTAAGTCTACAGTATAATTTCTGCTAGCCTTAGTTTCAGAACTCTGACCAGTATTTAGAGAATTGATCATTTTTATTCTCATTGTTATCTTCAGAAGGTTTTATTAATTTACATAATAGATTTGTATGGTTTATACTTTTTGCCATTATAAGAACAAGTGAACCTTAGTAATTATTCATTCTAACCCTCCTTTCTGGCTCTTTTTCCTGCTTGTCGGTGTTCTTATTTATCTTGAATTATTTTCTTTCCCTGGTGCACTAAAACTGTTACTATTGTCCTTTTACAGGGTTCTCTAATTGCCAACATGATCCTAGGAATTATCATTTTGAAGAAAAGGTAAACAATATACTTTCATATTTTATGTGTAGGAAGGATATCCTGAGCCCCATCCATAAGCTGGATTCCTTCTCTCATAGTGGTGATAAGTTTGCTCTTGATCATCCAGCTTTTGTCTTTGTTCTCTCCGTGACAGTGCTGTGCGTCCTGAGGCAGTGGACCAGGTAAGGGGCCCCCCTGTATATATGGAGCGGCATTTCCTCTGTGTAGAACGAAGTAGCTCTTGTCACCACGGAATCTTCAGTAGCATAGTAACCTCCAAAGCCAGCTGATCTAGAACTTCACTGTCCCATGTGGCCTCCGGTAGCTGCATGGGACTATTTACATTTAACTTTAAGTTATTTAAAATTAAATAAATATGTAGTTTCTCACATTTTAAGTGCTTAGTAGCCACATGTGGCTAGTGGCACCCATTTGGAGAACCCAGCTATGGGACATTTTCAACTTCACGGAAGTTCTTGGACGACGCGGTCGTAGAAGGTGTTCATCAGTACAATGTGATGAACTGACGATACCCATGTTAGAAAGAAAGTTCCTAACAAAGACCCAAATGGTCAAGAAGATGGGGTGAAAACTTTCAGGACTGTTCTGTGTGGCTGTCACCAGTGCCTCTCTCTGGCATATGGTTGGGAAATACCAGAAATGCCTGGGATACTTTCTCAAAGTATTTGTCTGCCACCTTCGTTCTGAGCCTTACCCCTTACTCCCAAGGAGGAAGGACGTTGGGGAGCGTCAGCACATTCAGTCTGGAACATTCCTCAGGGGAAGTTCACCCTCACTGTTAAGATCACGATGGTACAAGCTCATGCAAGCTTTTCTCTGTATTCAGTGTCTAGCCCCAGTGTTAGAACTAAATAAGAACAGGGTGCTCCCTGAAGAGACGGTTGAATGAGTGTTAGAACTCTAGACCAGCTTAGAAAGTGCTGCCGATTAAGAGTGTGGGAACCCCGAGTATTTAAGTAATAAGAGCAGTGTCCTAAGAAGGACAGTCGTCCTGTCCTGCTAGGCTCCTTATCGTGAACACTTTATCTTCTGAGGCTTATGTATTCCCCAGATGAGTACAACTGCAGTTGACTTCTTTTCCAGGTCTCCACATTAAGTGTTCATATGTAATGGGTTTGTTACATTGAAGTGACTGCTAAGCTTCTTGGTAGTGTAGACTTGACACTGGGACAGACCTGCGGGCCTTCCAACCTTTGATTTTGCTCATAATAGGGCTACAAAAGAACATATTATAAAAGGAATGTATTCTGCTGATAGTGCTCTGAAATGTCAGGGGCCTTTCTTAAACATCTCTGTTTCCCTGGAGAAGTTGTTTTGGGTCTGTCATCTTGAATCTATCCAAGTAAGCCTTTTTGACTCTCCTTGGTGTGTATCACCCAGAGAGCAGGAATTTCCCTAAGGTGACCGTCTAATATCAGGAATTAGTAAGTTGTTATCTTCTTTTGTGTATTTTGAGCAGAGCCCCTTAGGTTCATAGTGTGTTCCTCATTCTGGGATTTGAAGACCAAGTCTATACTTACCTGAACCTGCCCCTTGTTAATTTTTAGGCCTCAGTTACAAACCTCTCTCTGTCTGGATCTTTCCAGACTGAAGAGTTCCCTTACTTTTCTGTCTCCTTCCTCAGGGCCTATTACCTCATCCTGCCTCTGTCCACTAGCAGGTTGCTCTTGGCCCCTGATCTGCTGCTTAGCTAGTCCTGTTGGCCTTTTATGAGGTGATGTGATCAGAACTGTGCAAAGTGTTTGACTAGAAAACCTCGGATGGTTCATCCTGTAAATTTAATTCCTTTTCATTCTTGCCTGAGGCCTTCTGCTTTATCAGTAAGAGCCCAAGAGGGATGTTAATGATGTTGTTTTAGTTATTATGAAATGCCACTGTTCTTACTGCTAGTAGTCCTGTTAGTGTAATATTTCTTCTTTTATCCAACTGTGCTGACGTTTAAAAACATTTAAGTCATTCAAAGGTGTTAAAAATATCCTCTCCCGACAGTGGACAGTTGAATGATTTTTTTTTTTGAGCCTTGCGTCCTGCTATTTGTCTCTGATACTCTGTTCTTTCTCTTGTCTGGTGTGTCTCTGACACTCATGTTTGGGCCCCTGAAGACCAGAAAAGCCACAGGAGGCAGTTAAGATCTGCCCAGCTTTCATTGGGACTCAAGCAGAATGGAATATCATATCTGGTCTATGTCTTTTTTTGTTTTTGTTTTCTGATGAAACATCTCTCGGTCCACAAACTAACAGAAACTATTTTAAGCAACACTAAAAAAGGGTGTTTAGTCATTAGCACCCTGCTTCCTTCATGTGTGTGATACTGTCAGCTGTATTTTGGTGATTTGTGCTCTTATGCAACATTTGACTGTGAGCATCATGTGGAAATTCGTATCGGTGCTTTTCTTTTCTTAAGGTGTCCTTGTTCTTGTTTTTGCAGATACAGCATGTTCAAATATACCTCCATTGCCCTGGTGTCTGTGGGGATATTTATTTGCACTTTCATGTCAGCAAAGCAGGTGGTAAGAATCGCTTCACAAATCATTTCTATTCACTGCTTGCCGTGGGGGCCCCGGTACTTTTATTGATACGGTACATTTACAGGCTTATGCAATAGAAGGATCCGGGTCTCTGCAAGAGGAGAGTGGAGGGGACTGGGTAACGCAGATTGTTCCTTTCTACCCAGGCACCTTGCATGTAGTTCTGGTCTCTCTACCTGGTGTTTTTCTTTCCTTCCTAGACTTCCCAGGCCAGCTCGAGTGAGAATGACGGATTCCAGGCATTTTTAAGGTGGCTACTAGGCAAGTACAATAATTACAATAAAGCTAATTGCCTCTGCAGTTCTGTTTGCTGAGTTTTCTCCCGAGAAACAGGTTTCTTGGTAAGAAGCTTTGGCTAAACAGATTATGCCACAGAAGAGAGAGGCACCTGGGATCACCTATCTCTGAACTTTGGTGTTCAGAACATGAAAAAAAGAAAATGTCCCATGTTCAGGGTGGTGTGTTCTACAATGTGGATCCACGATTTCCTTGGTTGCCACTGGTATAGAAAGAAAAGTGCATGTCAGTTGCCTGTCCCGCTTTCTGGGAGCGAGTGCTTCGAGTGTCCTCCTTTTCTTCATGATCTGTCTCCCGAGTAGAAGCGGTAAATTTCCAGGGGACTCATTTCTAAATCTTAGATTCATTTTCTTCATAAGTTAGCTCTTCCATAATGAGTGTTCCCAAATCTGACTGATCATCAGAGTCTCCTAGGGAATTTTTAAAAATGAGTATCTCTTTGTGGAATTAGCTGTAGAGCTTTGGCCTCGTGTTGTCGGATAGGAGGGGAAACTCTTTCCAAGTGCAGCCAGTAGCAGCAGGAACAGATCGAGACTAAGCTGCAGAGAAATAGCAATGAAAGAACTCGATTCTCCCTGCTGCTTGGCTTCGAAACTTTATCCCTTCAGGTCGCTCTTCACATAGAAAAATCTTTAAGAGCTGTTAGAAAACACTTCATCCAATAAGAAAAATTTGCAGAGGATATGAACATACAGTTCACAGGGAAAAATTAATATCTGATTATTAGGTTCAGCCTCAATAGTTTTGGAATCAGAGAGATGCGAATTGAAACCAAAATGTAGTACCTTTTTATTTTTGGCCTGTTAAAATGGCAAGAAAATAAACGATTATTCTCATTGCTGCTGAGGATGCATTTTTGTATAAACTGTTTTTGGTAGAAACTGATACAGCCTTTCTGGAAAAATTTATGTAGTGAGTTTTAAAAATGTCTACAACTTTTGATTCTGTAATTTCATTTAGGAAAGTTTATCCTAAGGGAAATCATCAACATTTTGTTTAAAGATTTATGTACAAGGATGTACATTGATTTGAATGGTGAAATAATTGGAAGTAATCTAATCATTCTCATGTTGTAAGACAGTTAATATGGTCCCTCCACGTGATAGAGTCATGGAGCCATGAATTCATACCGTTGAAAAAATTTTAATCACTTGAAGGAAAATCCAAGAAAAAGATCATGAAGAAAGCAAGATGTACAATTGTATGTTCATTATCCTGTTTTAGCATAAAATATATACATAAATATATATATATAGAGAGAGAGAGAGCGCAACCTATCAAGGAGTAGGTAGTGATCCTGTGGTTGATTTTTATTTCTTTTAAAAATTTTGTACATGTTCTACAACTGGCTTGTAATTAGTGTAGAACAGTCGGTATTCTTGAGGAAAACATCTGGAAATGAGCAAATCTAGTATCTTGTAACCTGATTTTTGTTTTTTTTTTTAGGAATTGGGGCACTGACTTTTGCACTTCTGATGTCAGCAAGGATGGGTATTTTCCAAGAGACCCTATACAAACAATTTGGGAAACACTCCAAGGAGGCTTTGTTTTATAATGTAAGCAATTTCTTGAACCTGAGGAAGATAAAAAGTACTGAGTTGTAATCTGTTATTTCAAATGAAATATGCATTTTTCTGATGTAGTTGAAGGACCAAGTATTTTTAATAGGCTACTAATGTGTATTCTGAGCCACAGTTCTCTACATGAGATGATCATGATCAGTGTGAACCTAGCGTGTCTGCTAACCAGGAACAAGTCTGGGGATGAGAACCTTCACCACCACCCCCATGTTCCGGAGATGAAATCAAGTTAAAACCACTATGGAAATTTGGAACAGGAAAATAAGTTCCAAAAACAACATGTCGAAGGGGACGTTGCCAGGCAGGTGGGCAGGCATTTGAGAGAGGGGGGAAGAGGGGTGAGCGCAGTCCCTCCAGGGAGCTCTCTCTACTCGATGGGAGCGTTCATTACCTACTTCTGTGTGCTTCTGCTGCTTTTTTGGAAACTGCTGAGCCAGAGCTACCCTCTCTAACTGTGCTCTTCCTCCAGCCTCTCTCCTATGGAGAGAACATCCACAACACAGCCCCTCAAGGTTCCGGGTGGTAGAGATGCCTTCGGCTTCAGTGTTCAGGTGGAGTCAGATGAGTCAGATGTTCCTTCACCGCCAGCTTTTTGTACTGAAGTTGCAGACAGTCCGGTTGAGATACTTAACTGGAGCTGGAGTATGTGGCTGGGAGTTTAAAAAATAAGGAACGGTCTATCTGGTTCACAGCTTTCTTTGTGAACAGTACCTGGCACAGAGCAGCTGGCCCGTAACATTAGCTATGATCCCATACTGTGGTGCTGGTGGGCTCTTGTCAGGCACGTTCACCTCTGCTTACCTGTCATTTCCGCTCCTCTTCGTCCTTTTTATCCTTGTCTTCATTTCATTTTCCCTGATCTCGTATTGTCCTCAAACCTCTTTTTCCCACAAGTTACCTAAACTCCCTGAAATCGACCTTTGCCTTCTTTATAATTTTTAAGTCCTTCTGTTGGCTAAGCCGTTTTCAAAAGTAGCAAAATGTAGCAAATCCTATGGGCCGAATGGCTGTGAGTTCAAACTTCCCTTTTGTTGGAGGAAGGATGCTGGCTCCGTTTTTTTGTTTAGTATGTGGTGATCATCTGACTCCATTCCGTAAGGGCAAGAACTGCAGTTTGGGGTCAGTAGCACGCTGGACAGTGTCACCTGGTCCGAAGCCCTGGATACATTTAACCTAACGAGTCTGAATTGCTTTTCTTGATGCAGTTTCACGAGTTGTTTGACAAGCAGTAAGTCATTGTAAAGCTGCTTTACACATTGTATCATGTGTCTGTATTTAAATTTACATGAAATCTTTCTTCCCATAGCATGCCCTTCCACTTCCTGGCTTCATCTTCCTGGCTTCCGATATTTATGACCATGCAGTTCTGTTCAATAAGTCTGGTGAGTGGGATGTTATCCGGTAGAATTACCTGACAGGTTCTGTGGCCACCTCTCAGTTTTGCTATTGACTTGACCACTGCTTTTTTTCACGATCTTATCCAAATCACTGCCCTATTGGGAGCCATCCCCCCTCCACCTCTTGGGGATACAGTGCTGTTCAGCAGCAGCTACAGCGGCAAAAGCTTTTACAGGTGCTTCTCAGTCATTTGCAAACGATGGAAGAGAGTATCTTCAAATTTTCTGTTTTGCTTTGGAATTTGTGTGCTTGCATTTGCATGTGTGGAACATTTGATGCTTTGAGAATGTAAAAAAATAGCGATACCCCCCTGCAGAGGTGGGCCCGTGAGAAACTGGGCAGCCGTCCAGCTCTGTGTGTTCCTCCTCTTCCTTTGCTGCTGGTGAAGGCGGACCCGCTCCCACACCCCGTCCTACCTCCTGTGGAGCGAGGGGAAACAAGAACCACAAGGGGGCTCTTTTCCAAGATACAGGGTAGGTAGGCAGCAGGAATAAGCAAAATTAGTTCACATGTCTACAGGGTAAGTTAGCTATTGTTAAAGGGGCTGTTTAATCAACTAGCTATAACTTGAAAGGAATTACTTATGTGACTATCGACTAAAAGACATAGTGTGTACACAGACACATGAACACACAGGAACAAATAAACGTGTAAAATTAAGGCTTTATGTTGCTCGTATCTAAAATGGCAGGTGTGTTTTGTGGTAGGGGCAGTATGTGCCCTGTTAACTTGTTTGCCCTCAGAACCTGCGTTGGGAAGTTGTGAATGCTTCGTGTTGGAGTTTGCAATGTTGCCTGTCCCATTTACCCACCGAAAGTGTGTAATGAAGGTAGTGTGTCAGGAAGTTTTTAAGGCTCCAAATTACTCAGTCATTTCTGGCTTTTCTTTTCTTTTTTTTTTCCTGAAGATATAATCAACACATGGCCATTTTTGACACAATGATTTTTAAGGTCTCTTGAGAATTCCCACATAACGAAGGGCTACTGACATAAACATATTACCAGATTCCTTGGGATTGATTTTGATTTAGTTACTAGAATGCTGCTTCTAAAAGTCACAGGGATGGGTATAAAAGTAAAATCTTTTTTAGAGTCTGCCTTCAACATCTTCAAAATCATCCCTGAGTTAAGTATATGCTTTTTTCTTTCTCTGGCTTGCCTTGAGGTTATCTCAGATGAACCTGTTATCCTTGAATTTGTTCAGAGAATTGAATATCCACCTAAATATTTTGAGTCCTACTGATGGCCTCTTACCCAGCAAATTGATACAGTGGATCTCTGAAGCTATTAAATAGTAATAATGCTTGTTAATTTTCATTTCAGTACATGCTAAGTGTTTCAAAGACAATGGAATACCAGACTATGGGGATTAGTCTAGACAGTTATATTACCTTTCTTTATATATACGTCTTTTTATGTTTTGCACAAGAGAAGTAACATTCATTTACTAACCAGACCTCACTGTCACTATTAGAATTTCCTAGGTTATACTGTATAATTCAACTCCCCAAACAACTGAGGAATTTTTAAAAACGGATCTTTTGAGGATTACTATGTCCTTACTCTTTGATCTTGCATATTTTATTTCCTCCCAAATATTTACTATGCAAGCCTCATAACATAAGAATGTATTTAAAGGAAGAAAAGTTACAGTTCCATTGCCTTAGATGTCAGCTAATTTCATTTTAGCAGTTTCTTTCCAGATACTGTTTACATATATTCTTACATAGTTGTCATCCTGTGTAGATAAATTTTATACTTGCTTTTTCACTTGCCTTCTTTTTTATGTGAGTGTATATAATCTTCATGATTCTTTTTTTAATCAGATGTGTCCTGCCTCATTTAGTGGAAGTTCTTTGCTTACACAGCCATTGCTCTAAGATTAGCCATTGAGATTGATTCAGTGTCTCCTCATTGTAAATAGTACTCCCATCAATGGAGAATTCTCTTCTTCTTTTGAATTCATGAGGACTAATTCCTAAGAATGAGTATAAATAACTTGTATTGTCCTTAATATAAGCATTATGAAATTGATTTTTAAAGAACACACCCCAGTTGATACTACTGCCAACTGTTGGCTGCCAATTCCACTACCACCTTTCCAGATTAGGGTTTTGTAAGTTTTTAATTGCTGTTTTAATAGAGTATAAAATGGTAGAGCCTTGTTCAGTTTTGAATTCTTCAATTACTAGTAGGATTGAGTATTTCCAAATGGCATTTAGTTATGGGTTGTCTTTACTCGTGCGTCGATTGTCAGTTAAGACCATGTCATTTTTAACTTCTCTGTGCCTCACAGTGTTTCTTTGTAAAGTGGGGTCGTAGTCAGGTGGATGGTGAAGAGTTTATTTTACAGGTAAAATAAATAATTTAAGAAACCAGTGTACATCTAAAACTAATGATGTAATGTATGGGGATTAACATAAGAATTAAAAAAAAAATTTATACTTAAAAAAAAAAAACAACCAGTGTAATGACTCTTAAGACCGATGTAGTCTGGAATCAAGGCAAGTAAAGTGGTCTACCGTCTAAATCTACTTGCAGGGGAAGTACTGTTGCTGTCTCTGTTATGTTCAGTCTCCATTAAGCTGTCAAAAATATGACTGTCTCTCCTCTTTATCTTTGCAGAATTATATCAAGTTCCAGTCATTGGTGTGACAGTGCCCATCATGTGGTTTTACCTCCTCATGAATGTCATCACTCAGTATCCTTTGCACTCCTCTGCCACATGGTCTGCTCCATGGTCTTTTGACAGAGGAATGTTTATTCTTCTAACGGTGTGGTGACATGAGTTTAGTTTCTGCCTTGATCTGTTCTGTACTACCGGAGACAGAGGTGGCTTCGTGGGGGGCCAGAGAGAGGTTAGTGCTGCAGGAGGTCAGTAAGTCACTGGGCGCCATAAAGGAATTGCTCTGGGTGGACGTGTAGAAATCAGTGGATAACTAAGTATTAGTATATGACATGAATGCTCTGTGATTTCTGCTGGAGTTTTTCAGTAACCTAGGATATGTCACAAGCTGCCACAAAATTCTGCAACAAATTTCAAACTAACTAAAACCTAATTTTTTCAATGGTTCTTTTGAACAACTTTAAGTATGTTATAAAAGTCATGAAGGCTTTGAAACCGTGAAACAGGTCGAGATTGGTTTCATTCCTCTGATGTCACCTAATAGATTTGCTGGCAGAGTTCCTTTTTGGACGAGTAGGTGGAGCCCGGGTCCTATAAAGTAAGTTTGCTGCCCTTTATTGAAAGTGTTACCTACCTTCTGTCACTACTTGGGAGGGGGACCCTCACCGTAAACCGTGTGAAGAATTCGGAACAAGAATAATGGGAGTTCTGCAGGCAGTTTCAAGTTAGGATCCACAGATGAATGGTAGGACATTCATTCTGCAGGATGTTCTACTAAGGAAGAGCCTCAGAGCAGCCATACCCACCCCCGTGTTTTCTGGTTCTTAGAATATGAACATTTAAACCAAGAGCGATGCCAGAATGTTCTCCCTGGTGTTCTCTCTGTAGTCTACCGAAAACCACCTTAACCCCACCACTCCAGGTACGTGTGCATCCGGGGCGTCTTCATTCTCACCACAGAATGCGCCTCCCTTACCGTCACCCTTGTTGTGACTCTACGCAAGTTCGTTAGCCTCATCTTTTCCATCTTGTACTTCCAGAACCCTTTCACTCTGTGGCACTGGCTGGGTACCTTGTTTGTCTTTATTGGGACCCTAATGTACACAGAAGTGTGGAACAACCTAGGGACCACAAAAAGCCAGCCTCAGAAGGACAAGAAAAACTGAGGTCTGCGTGGAGCAGAGACCAGTGTCCTAATGTGCCAGGGTCTGGTGAAAGTCTGGCCACCATTTCACGTTCGCTAATGCTGAAGTATTGAACCAGCCTTGTACCAGAGAATCCTCAGAAGGAGGGACTTCTCAGATTTCTTAAGGCTGTACAGACCAATGTTTGCGGACTCTAAATGGACACCCCTCAACCATGAAGTAGAAACAAGAACAGTTCTCTGCTATTGAACAGCCGGTTTGTTACTTGTTTTGTTTACCAAAATATTTAGTACTGTTACTTGTTTATTGAATCCTGAGTCCCCACAGCTACTAGTTTTATATGCGTGGTCTCAGACGAGTTGATCTCTTGTTGCCATTCTGATGATTCTCTGCCACACAGTCATTATCCTCCTGTGGCCTCGTCCCTTCTTTCTGTCACCTTTCCCCTCCCCCCGCCACCCCCGCAACACTGTCAGCCAGTCAGATGCTCCAGGCCTCATCCTTGGGAAACAGCTGGGTGGCCCTGTGAATTGAGACCCCAGTGACATTGGGCCCGGAAAAGAAGCGGTTGTCCCTGTGAGCAGAGCCTTGTCACCCTCGAGCAGGGCCGGTGGGAATTCTTTCCTCCGTCTTGCTTTTTTTTTTTTTTTTTCTCTTATGCAAGTCTTTTGCTTTCTGTGCTTAGAACAGACCTGCGGCGCATCTCTATGGCACAGAATTAATAAGAAAGGTTTATGTGAGTCGGGAGGGAGAGATGTTTTCCTCCGTCTTGTACATGGAGCCCTTTAGCTCAGAATGGAGATGGTGCTGCCAGGGTGGCCAGGAGCAGCTGCCCCTCGGCGGCACCCAGAGAGCCCCAACTCCCCTCTGGGCCCAGCCAGGCACACGCAGGGCTGGTTCCCAGTGGGTGCGTTAGCTCTTTGAAAGGCTTCTTAACCAGAGATGCCGCTCTGCCTGTCAGTCTGATAGAGTCATGGGCAGTCAGGCTAAGGAGTAGACTAGTGTATGATGGGCGTGGTGAGTAAATCAGGTCCAGTCACAATGAAAATGAAGGTGGATTTTTTTCTTTCCTATGAGGTATCTCAGTGTTCTTGGTGGTTATTTACAGGTGGTTGGGAGGTAATGTGTTCTGCTGTGTAGAAACATGATGCCCCTTCTGGCTAATCATTTCAGAGGTGTGGTTTTTCCTTCCTGGGATAATTTTGAGAAAGAGGAACAGTGTCAGTATAGCATGGGTAAGGGAGAGCATGTGTAAGAGAGAACAAGCATTTGTGTAGTTCTGTGATAATACTGGAGGAGAAAAGAGCATGAAAGTCTTTTCTTCTATTTCCTCATTCTTCACTCAGCCTCGGACCTTCATTAACCTCACAGAAGTACATACACTTCCGTCTTTTGCACACAAAGCCCTTCCTTTGGGCACAGACTGTGTTCTTACATTGTGATGTGGTTCTCCAGATCTCCTTGTCTCATTCTGTAGTGTGGATATTTCCTTATCTGCAGCTGTTCTCTGATGGGGTCTGAGATAAGTGTTGGGTCATTGGGTCGCTCTGGGGAAGTAACTTAAGCTGCCTCATTGTTTCTCCATGTTAGTCACCGGGTTTTCAGACTAATTTGTTGTTCTGAAGGACAACTTTCCAGAGCTAATAATTGGTCTACCCTAAAAGATGCCAAATTTGGTGTGAACCCGTTCATGGAATCAAAAGGCATTTTCTTTGAAATATGTAGAGTTCCTCAGGCTGATGATGCTATAAATAGCATGTGTTAAATATCCTCTTAAAAACAATTAATAAAAGCTACTTTTTAAAAAATCACTTAATAGAAGAACCTGTCCCTAGGGGCTATTGGGTTGCTATGTATCTGGAGTCTTAACAGGCTTTCATAACTTAGTGTTATCCTTTTTATGTTGATGAAAATTTTTAGTTATTGAAATGTGTTGGTGTACATAGACAGCATTTAACTGGGTCTGTTAGGTTTTAGATTCTGGTTTTAGAAAGTACATGTCCCTCTTAGTCTGAACACCTCTGCTGGTTTTATTAACAAGAGGTTATATATGGATAGATTATGGCACTTAAACAAAAAAACGAACATATGTAAGAACAGAATGTCTGAAGTGCCCTCTGAGTTGATTTTCTCTCTAGTGGCCGGATGTAAGAAAATATGTCTAATGGACACTAATACTTCCGTTAACAACTTTTTTTGGACCATTTATTTCCGTAGGATAACTGATTTTTCAATCCAGGTTGAAACTAATTTCAACTTTTATTAAAGAGGCAAATAAACCATTTTGTAGAGGACCAGACCCATGCAACTGAAGGAGAAATGTCTATTACAGTGCTTCTCCTCTTCTCTGGGTCAAGACTATGTAACTGTGTACCCTAGAGCTAGAGTTTGTTTACAAGAGAGATTGGTGTTTAAGACAGCCAAAACTCTACCCTTAGAGCAAAGATCAAATAGCAGATGGTACTAGCCAGAAAGTAGTGTGTGTGTGTGTGTGTGTGTGTGTACATGTGTATACATACTGGGGTACCCACTTAACAACTTGACCACTGTCATAGATAAAGTAACAGGAGAAAATGGTGGATATTTGAATTAATGTAATACCTACATCATTTTACACAATGCTGTTGTCACATTATAAATGCTCTTTTTCATTTTTTTTTTCTTGATCCTTTTTATTTTCCTTTTTCCTAAAACAGTCATTAATGTACTTGGTAAGTGTCTATCAAGTTTTAAAGTATTTAGACACAATCTGGTTTTTCCTCCTTCTTCCTGCCCAGTTATCCAATTATGAAATGCTCCAGTACCTTACTCTTGTGGGAAGATTACCTGACATTTTTAAAGCATTCTAATAACTTGAGGTCATTTCTTGAGCACCTTTCCTCCCTTCTGCCCTATTTTTTTCCCTCCTAAGCCCCACCTCCAGTGTCCTCACTGCAGTCCCTGTTCACTTGTGTACTTTTCCACTGAAAATTTGTATAGTTTTCCATGCCTGTAATCTTGTATCTGTTTATGCCTCTGTTCTCTGGGGCCTCTCAGATGTTTTTCTGGATTTTTACAAGGTATTTATATCTGTGTAGCACGTATTTTGTTAGACATTGTTTTAAGCATTGATACTTGGAGTGTGAGAAGATCTGGCCCATATGTGAATATATGTATAGATAAGTATGAACATGAGGGTAAATGTAAAAATGTTTATATGTTTTGTTACCTGAAATGGGGGCTGAAAATCTTAACCACCATGTTCTTCTATATTTGGAAAATAATGTTCTTGTTTGCTCTTTTCACCCCACGTTGAGCTCACTTTACTCACCAGTGCCAAATGCCAGGGAGAGGGGAGGTGGAAAACCTCAGGAATTATTCAGAGCCAGTGAATTAGCTGTGGGCTGGTGGATCAGTTGGCATGTCAGAGTGAAGGGGAGGAAGAAAATTTCCTGTCCAAGGTTCTTCCTGCTGGACTAGGAATTAAATTTACATGATACAGATTAACAGGAGGAAAAAAAAAATCAGTTTTATTTTGTGCACCTGGAGTCCCAATAAGGAAACTGAAATCTAAATAGAAGACCAAAGCAGGCATTTTTAAAATACACGTTTTAGACAGTAAACCTGTCAGGAGTTGACAGGATAAAGAAAACGGATGTTTGAGAGCTTTAGTAAGGAATTCGGGCTGTGGTAGTAGATTAGTAAAAATATAACCAGGTTTGTTTCTGCAGCTTTCTTGGCTTTAAAGATTTTTTTTTTTTTTTTTTTTTAGTTTTCTTAGTGCAGGGAGGGTACCTTTCACATGGGAGGCTTATTTTCTACTTTCAGGAGGATAGAGGAGGGTCTGAGTGTCCTTGTACATGCTGTTTCCCGCATAGTTTCAATTCAAAATAATGAGTATGCCATTGTGGTACATTATGGGGCCTGCCCTTGGCCCCTGCAGTTCCCTCCACCAAAATTTCCCTGGAAGTTTCACACATTAAAAGTTCCAGATTGTTCCATTTCAATGAACCAGTCTGGGTTCTGATGATAACGTCAGTTTAGTTAAACTCATTTCAGGAGGTGGTGATGTGTTCTCAGAGTTAGTCCAATGGTTCGAATCAGGAATGAGTAAGCCATTTCTATGGAAACAAAAGCAATGGTTAATGATTGGATCGAATTATAAACCAGTTTCTGAGGGGAGCAGTCGAGTGGATTTCTGGATGACTGGCAGTGGCAGTCTGATGTATTTTTGTGGTTTGTAATTGGAGTTTCTGTGATCTTTCTGAGTCATCCGTAGAGCAGCAGGCATGGAGATCGTGTACATATGAGCTGGTGCCACTTCTTGGAAGCTTAAGTTGTTTATATGCAGTTTGCAGGGCTTCAGGAAAAAGTGCAGTTTTTGGTTAGCAAGCCAAGTAAAAAGGATGGGGAAGAAAAACAAAAATGTTAGTTGGGGGAGTTGTAGCCAGGCACTGGAGAAAACCACAAGAAATCAGGATCTTGTCCAGTTTATAATGAAGTGTATTATAGTATTCACAAAGGTATGTTATTGGAAGTTTTTCTCTTTATTATTTTTTTTTAAAGATTTTATTTATTTATTTGAGAGAGAGAGAATGAGAGACAGCATGAGAGGGAGGAGGGTCAGAGGGAGAAGCAGACTCCCCGCCGAGCAGGGAGCCCGATGCGGGACTCGATCCCGGGACTCCAGGATCATGACCTGAGCCGAAGGCAGTCGCTTAACCAACTGAGCCACCCAGGCGCCCCAGTTTTTCTCTTTATAAGCACACTCATTTTTACCAGACATAGCCCAGTTGAGACTAATTGGTTTGCAAAATAAGTCTAGTTTTTTAGAACTTGGTCTGATTCCTTATATAAGTGCAGCAAGAATAGCGATTGATTGTGTAGGCTCTTTTTATAAGGACTCTCCAGACTGAACTTTACAGCCTCTCAAGGTTGGAAGCCAAGCCAAATACTTGCCACAGATTTCACCTGTAAGATTTGGATTAATTCTTTCTCAAGGTCTCCAAAGTACCCTGAGGTTCTTTTTCCTGCCAGGAAGTGACCATCTCTCTTCAACTGGTAAGTTTGTTAGGAACCCTGTCAGCAAGATATCAGGCTGTTTTTCCAGGGGGCTTTATTGGCTCCATATAGTCAACCTTAGTTCCTTAAGCTCTCTGGTAGTATCTGAGTTTATGCAGGTCTCCCTCAAATATGACATTCCAGTCAAAGCCTTGGTAATATAACCAGGGTTTCCAGTTGTGTCCTGTTACTTATTGAACTTATGCAAATGAATATATTATGAAAATATAAGAATACTGAGAGTTTTTGAATTCCTAAGGGATCAGGTAGAGAGAAGATAAATGTTTTATTCACAAAGGTATATTTTATCAAATTGCTGTAAGTTATCTTAATTTCTTTAAATCTGGATAAACAATGTTTCAACCAAAGAAAGTCATAAAAATTACAATCATCCTCCATTCAGTCCCATGTTATTATTGTTTTGCTTTAATTCTTCTCTAGAAATCTAATTCTTTCATTAGTTCTGGAAATTCTTACCGAGTACAGTTGCATGATCTTAATATTATCAGAAACCTGTACTCCAATTTCTTTCCATGAGTCTCAGTGCAGACGAAACACATTTGCAGGAGGGCTTGTAAAAGCATCTGAGTATAACAGTCTGGAAACAACAAAAGACTTAAAAGTGGCCATGGCTAGAGATCTGATTAGAGTTCATAACAGTGCAGTTGACAAGGAAATTCGGTTATTTCTGTGACACACAACACTTCAAACAACATACTAGGACATACCTGATTTCTAAGAGCTTCATACAGTTTTTAATAACATTTCTATATAATTATAATCTGAGAGAGTTCAGTATCACTCAGTTGACAGAGCTTCCCATTTAACATAACCAGCCTAATTAGTGTAATCTTTTTATAAGGAGACCAAATATCTATGGGCCCTCTGGAATATTTCAGTTAGATGGTGATGAAAAGACTTTATTGACAAACTTTCCAGAATCAAATTCTAAACTTCAAAATGTTTGAACATTTTATTAAATAGGATTGCTGATCATTCTGAAATATTTAACCGAAGTGACAAAAGATTTTAAAGGCAAATACCCAAGGTTACATAATTGTGAGCAAAAGTTGGCTCTTTTAATATTGAAGACTTGGTTTTCCTGAATGATCAAAGATCTGATGAAGACATAGAATCTTAGATTATTGGTTTGCTTTGCATAAATTGTAAACAAAACTATTTAATGTTAAAACTTAAATTTATTCTAATCTTAGCCATTAGTGACCATATATAAAATTCCTTTTTTACATTCAGATTTTGTTCTAAGTTTTTCCTCAACAAAAATGTCTTTGCATTCCTCATACCTTTCTCTTAGTGAAAGCATCTTCCTTGTATAAAGAGTTGTTTCTTTTATTTGGGGTAGCTTTAATCCATTTAATTTGAATTCTTAGGTGAAGTTTGTGAAGTAGGAAAACGATCTCCCCTTCTCTGAGGGCTGACTGGACAGCTTCCCATAGAGAACAGCAAAAGAGACCGACATGGTAACAACTGGGAACCCCCACCCCAACACTGTAAACTGCAGTGGGGAGGGATGGAATTGAGGGACTGAACAGATTTATCTGCCCTGGAATGCAGATAATATTCTAGTTGCCTTTTTAAACCATGGCTTTTTAAGGAACTAGCTCTCTACCAAGCAGTAGGGGGCCTGCCGGAACACTGTCCGGTCAGAGAGGCTGCAGCATGTGCCTGTTTACACTCCTTCACCCTGATAATGCAGATTTAAATAGGATCCAGGCTCCCGGGCTGGCCTACTGCTTCTGTGAGCCCAGGGCCCCAGCAGATACTGGGTATACCCGGACAGCATAGACTACAGATCCAGCTGAATCACCAAGGTGACACAGGGGCAAAGCATCTTGGGATAGTCCAGATGACTTGCCTGGGCACCCCCCTGCACATATTGCTGGGGCTTTCCACCCAGGCCTCCTGCGGCTCCAGCAGTCTTACCATTATGTACCTTGCAGAAAAAGCCCCGGGTTCCCCCAGCTTGTCCCTACTTCAGCTTCAGCTGTCCTGCTGGAGTGCTCTCTGCAGAGCCCTGGGATCCCCAGTCCACACACCTGCTACAGCCAGCCCAGTGGCCAGGCACACAGTCTACACCAGCCAGCCTTCCACAAGGCAATTTCCTCAAGTTTAGAAAGGAAGTAGCTCTTCTACCTGTTTCATAGAAATAAACACAAAATGAAGAATGTGCTCTAACCAAAAGCACAAAACTTCAGGAAAATAAATGAAATGGAGATCCACAATCTACCTGATAGACGTAAGAGTAGATGAATTCAGAACTTCAACAAAGAGAAAATATAAAAAAGAGCCAATCAGAGGGAAAGAATACAGTAACAAATGAAAAATACACTAGAAAGAATCAACAGCAAATTAGAGGATGCAGAGGAGTGGATCAGTGATCTGGAAGACCGGCTAATGGAAAGCACCCAACCTGAAGAGCAAAAGAAATTTTTAATGCTGATAGGTTAAGAGATCTCTGGGACAACATCAAGCATATGGATATTCACATTATAGGGCTCCTAGAGAGAAGAGAGAACTAACCTGGGGGAAGGAAAGAGACATCCAGGTCTAGGGGGCACAGAGAGCCCCAAACAAGACAGACACATAATTAAAATGTCAAAGATTAAAGATAGATAATCTTAAAAGGAGCCAGCAAGAAGCAACTAGGTATGTACAAAGAACCCCCCCACCACCACCCAAGGCTATATGATTTTTCAGCAGAAATTTTGCAGGCCAGAAGGGAGAGGCATGACACATTCAAAGTGCTGAAAAGAAAACCTATAACCAAGAGTACTTTACTGAGCAAGATGGTCATTCAGAATTGGAGAGAAGGAATTTCCCAAACCTAAGGTAAAGGAGTTTATCACCACTCAACTGGCCTTACAAGAAATGTTAAAGGGAATTCCTTTTTTTTTTTTTTAAGATTTTATTTATTTGACAGAGACGCAGAGGGAGAAGCAGGCCTCTGGCGGAGCAGGGAGCCCGACGCAGGGCTTGATCCCATGACCCTGGGATCATGACCTGAGCCAAAGGCAGACGCCCAACGACTGAGCCACCCAGGCGCCCCAAAGAGAATTCTTTAAGTGGAAAAGAAAAGCCCATAATTAGAAGAAAATTAGGAAAAGGAAAAAATTTCACAAGTAAAAGCAGATATACAAAGTAGTATATCAGTCACTATAAAATTAATGATTAAAAGACAAAGGTAGTAATATCAATTATATCTAATAGTTAAATTATATCTAAATAGGGACTCAAAAAATAAGATGTAAAATATATACATAAAATATGGAGGGGGCTGTAAAATTGAAGTTCTTTTAGAATGTGTTCGAACTTAAGCAACAATCAACAATACAGACTTATATACTTAGGATCTTATATATAAGCCTCATGGTAATTACAAACCAGAAATCTATAATAGAGACACAAAAATAAAAAGGATAACACTAAAGAAAGTCTTCAATTACAAGGAAACAAAACTATAACCAGAAAACAACAAAATGGCACTAAATACATACTTATTAGTAATTACCTTAATTATAAATGCTCAAATCAAAAGACATAGGGTTCTCTCTCCCTCTCTCTCATAAATGAATTAAAAAAGGGGGCACCTGGGTGGCTGAGTCACTTAAGCATCTGCCTTCACGACTGCCTTCAGCTCAGGTCATGGTCTCGGGGTCCACACAGAGGCTGTTTGTCTCTCTCCTTCCCCGTCTGCTCCTCCCCCAACTTGCACGCTCTCTCTCTCTCTCTCAAATAAATGAATAAAATCCTAAAAACAAAAGACATAGGGTAACAGGATAAAACAACCAGACCCATCTATATGCTGCCTACAAGGGACTTACTTCAGACCACTTATAGAGTGAAAGTGAAAGGATGGAAAAAAAGATTTCATGCAAATGAAAGGGAGAAAAAAAAACTGGGTAGCAATACTTACACAAAATAAACTTTAAAACAAAGGCATTATATAATGATAATGGGGATCAATCAAGAGGATATAACAATTATAAATATTCACCCACCATTGGAGCACCTAAATATATAAAGCAAATATTAACAAAGGGAGAAATTGACAATAACAGGAAGGGAATTTAACATCCCACTTGGATCAATAGATAGAGCATCCAGACAGAAAATAAAACTGTGGCTTTGATGGGTTTTACAGATATATATAGAACACTCCATCCAAAAACAACAGAAACACATTCTTTTTAAGTACACATATAACATTCTCCAGAATGGATCACATGTTAGGCCACCAAACAAGTCTCAATTAATTTAAGAAGACTGAAATCCTATCAAGCATCTTTTTTGACCACAATAGTACGAAACTAGAAATTACAAGAATGGGGGAAAAAAAACACACATACGCACATGGAGCCTAAACATGTTACTACCTAACCAGTGGGTCAATGAAGAAATAATAAATGAAAAAATGGAGACAAATGAAAACCTAACAGTCCAAAAATCTTTGGGACACAATGAAAACACTTCTAAGAAGTTTATAGCATTAGAGGCCTACCTTAAGAAATGAGAAAAATTTCAAATAATCTAACTTAACATGTAAAGGAACTTGAAAAAGAACTTTAACAAAGCCCAAAGTTAGTAGAATGAAGGAAATAAGTGAAACAAACTAAAAAAATTACAAAAGATCAAGGAAACCAAGAGCTGGTTCTTTGAAAAGATAAACATAATTGATAAGAAAAAAAGGACTGAAATTAAAATCAGAAATGAAGTAACCACTGACATCACAAAATGACAAAGGATTATAAGAGGCTACAAAAAATATATGCCAACAAATTGGGCAATCTAGAAGAAATGGATAAATTCCTGGAAGTATAGAGTCTTCCAAAAGTGATTCAGGAAGAAATAAAAAATCTGAACAGATTGATTACCAGTAATGAAATTGAATGGGTAATCAAAAAGTTCTCAGAAGTCTAGGAACTGATGGCTTCACGGATGAATTCTGCCAGACATTTAAAGAAGATTTAAGGGACGTAAATAAGAGTTAATTCCTGTTTTCCTCAAACTCTTCCAAAAAATAGAAGAGGAAGGAAAGCTTCCAAATTCATTTAACAAGGCCAGCATTACCCTCATACCCAAATCAGACAAAGACAGTATAAGAAAACTACAGGCTAATGTCCCTGATAAACACAGATTCAAAAATTCTCAACAAAATATTAAACTGAATCCAACAATACATTAAAAGAATCATTTGTTATCATGTGGGATTTATTCCAGGGATGCAAGTATGGTTCAATATCTGCAAATCGATCATCGTGATACATCACATCAACAAAATGAAGATTAGGGGCACCTGGGTAGCTCAGTCGGTTAAGTGTCCAACTCTTGATTTTGGCTCAGGTCATGGTCAGGGTCCTGGGATCAAGCACTGTGTTGGGCTCCATGCTCAGCAGGGAGTGTGTGTGGGGATTCTCTCTCTCTCAAATCTTAAAAAAAAAAAAAAGAAGGATAAAAAGCATATGACCATCTCCAGAGATGCTTAAAAAGCATTTGACAAGATTTATTAGAGGAAACCTATCTCAGCATAACAAAGGGCATTATGATAAACACATAGCTAACATTATACTCAATGAGGAAAACTTTCAGTTAACAGCTTTTCCTCTAAGATCTGAAACAAGACAAGGATGTTCATCTACTCTAGCTACTTTTACTCAACATAGTACTGGAAGTCCGAGCCACAGCAGTCAGGTAAGAAAAAGACATAAAAGACATCCAAATTGGTAAGGAAGAAGTAAAACTCACTATTTGCAGAAGACATAATATTGTATTAAAAAACCCTAAAGACTCCACCAAAGAACTATTAGAACTGATAAATGAATTCAGTAATGGTCTCAGGATATAGAATTAATGTGAATCTTTCATTTCTGTACATTAATAATGAAATAGCAGAAAGAGAAATTAAGAAAACAATCCTATTTATAATTGTACCAAAAGGAATAAAATACCTAGGATTAAACTTAACCAAGGAGGTGAAAGATTGGTATTCTGAGAACTATAAAATATTGATGAAAAAAATTAAAGATGATGCAACAAATGGGAAGATATCCCATGCTCATAGAATGGAAGAACCAATATTGTTCAAATATCCATACTACCCAAAGCAATATACTGATTTAATGCAATCCTCATCGAAATACCAATAGCATTTTTCACAGAACTAGAACAAATAATACTAAGAATTTGTATGGAACCACACAAGACCCCAAATAGCCACAGCAATCTTGAGAAAGAACACTAAAGCTGGTGGTATCACAATCCCAGATTTCAAGATACAGTACAAAGCTGTGGTAATCAAAGCAGTATGCTACTGACACAAAAGGAGACCCATAGATCACTGGAACAGAATAGAGAGGCCAGAAATAAACCCATGCTTATATGGTCAGTTAGAACAGAGAAGGCAAGGATATACAATGGGGAAATGACAGTTTCTTTAATAAATGGTGTTGGGAAAACTGGACAGCTACATACAAAAGAATTAAACTGGACCACTTTCTTATACCATACACAAAAATAAACTCAAAATGGTTTGGAGCCTTAATTATGAGACCCAAAGCAGTAAAACTCCTTAAAACATAGGAGGGGGAGGAGCAAGATAGCAGAGGAGTAGGAGACCTGAATTTCATCTGGTCCCAGGAATTTAGCTGGATAGGGATCAAACCATTCTGAACACCTACGAACTCAACAGGAGATCGAAGAAAAGAATAGCAACAACTCTCTGAACAGAAAAGCGACCACTTTTTGGAAGGTAGGACGTGCGGAGAAGTGAATCCGAGGCAATATTCGGGAGGATAGACGGCAGGGGAGGGGGCCTCTGTTGGCCGCTTCTGGCAAGTGATAGAGCCGCGGAGCACAAAATCGGAACTTTTAGAAGTCGGCTCCGCTCAGGGACGTCGCTCCAGTGGCTAAGCGGGGGTGGAACCCTCACTGCGACAGTGTGGTCTCAGGACCCTCGGGGTCACAGAAAGACCGGGGGTGCCTGAGTGCAGCAGAGCTCCCAGGTATCAGAGTGGGGAAGCTGGCTGCACAGACGGAGCCGAGGCGTGGGCTCTCAGCTCGGGGTTGCCATAAACCGTGATCCGTGTCACAGTTGGGCCCCTGCTCCTCCAGCAGGGACCCAACAAGCGGCAGATCTGGGGAGACTCACCTTCTTGCCCTGGGAGGAGAGGTGCGGGAGCACACCACAGGGATCTGCTGGGTTTGGAGACTCCACACGGGGTTGGGTGCCAAAGATAGAAACACGCGGTCACAGGCCAGGTGAGCACGGAGTGTGGCCAGAGACCAAGGAGACGGGAGTGACTGGTGGCTTTTCTCTGGGGGCTCACTGAGGAGTGGGCCCGAGTTCTCGGCTCCTCCAAGGCAGAGATTGGGAGGCCACCATTTTCACTCTCCGCCTCCAAAGCTGTACGGAAAGCTTGCAGGGAACAAAAGCTCCCGAAAGCAAACCCGAGCAGATTATTTAGCCGGACCAGCAAGGGCGGGGCAATTCCGCCTCCAGCAAAGACATTTGGGAACCATGGCAACAGGCCCCTCCCCCAGAAGATCAGTGAGAACAGCCAGCCAAGACCAAGTTTACCGATCAATGAGAACGGCAGAACTCCAGCGCTAGGGGAACACTGCACATAGAATTCATGGCTTTTTTTTACCATGATTCTGTAGTCTTTCAAAGTTAATTTTTTTAACTTTTTAAAAAAATTTTTCTTTTTCCCTTTTTCAACATCTTATCATTCCCTTTAAAAAAAATCTTTATTTTTCATTTTTAGAGTCATATTCTATCCCTTCATAGTAGTTACCCTTATTTTTGGTATATATATATATAAGTTGTTCTCTCTTTAAGGGATAGTTTCTTCTAACAGATCAAAATATACCCTAAATCTCTAGTGTATGGCTTTATTTTAGTCTCCTGCCTGATCACATTCTCTCCCTTTTTTTTTTTTTAAATCCTCTTCGTTCTTTTTTCAACCAACTTCTTATCAATTCCTTTTATAAAATCTTTTTTTTTTTAAGATTTTATTTATTTGACATAGAGACAGCCAGAGAGGGAACACAAGCAGGGGGAGTGGGAGAGGGAGAAGCAGGCTTCCCGCCGAGCAGGAGCCCGATGCGGGGCTTGATCCCAGGACCCTGAGATCACGACCTGAGCCAAAGGCAGACGCTTAACGACTGAGCCACCCAGGTGCCCCTATAAAATCTTTTATAATTTTCATCTTTACAGTCATATTCCATCCCTTCATTGTATTAACCCTTATTTTTGTACATATATAAGTTTTTCTTTCTTTAAAATTTTGGGAGGCACTTTCTTCTAATAGACCAAAATACGCCCCAAATCTAGTGTGTGGCACTCAGCTATGCACCAGCCTGATCATATTTGATCATATTGTTTGTTTTGTTTCATTTTTGTTTTTATCTTTTTCCTTTCTTTCCCTTTTTTTTCCCCTGGTTTCAGGTCTTTTCTGATTTGTTTAGTGTATATTTTCTGGGGACGTTGTTACCCTGTTAGCATTTTGTTCTCTCATTCATCTATTCTCCTCTGGACAAAATGACAAGACAGAAAAAATCACCTCAACAAAAAGAACAAGAGGCAGTACTGCCTGCCAGTGACCTAATAAATACGGACATTAGTAAGATGTCGGAACTAGACTTCAGAATGATGATTTTAAAGATACTATCTGGACTTGAGAAAAGCATGGAAGTTATTAGAGAAACCCTTTCTGGAGAAATAAAAGAACTAAAATCTAACCAAGTCGAAATCAAAAAGGCTATTAATGAGGTGCAATCAAAAATGGAGGCTCTAACTGCTAGGATAAATGAGGCAGAAGAGAGAATCAGTGATATAGAAGACCAAATGATGGAAAATAAAGAAGCTGAGAAAAAGAGAGATAACTACTGGATCACGAGGGCAGAATTCAAGAGATAAGTGATACCATAAGACGAAACAACATTAGAATAATTGGGATCCCAGAAGAAGAGAGAGAGGGGCAGAAGGTATATTGGAGCAAAGTATAGCAGAGAACTTCCCTAATCTGGGGAAGGAAACAGGTATCAAAATCCAGGAGGCACAGAGAACCCCTCTCAAAATCAATAAAAATAGGTCAACACCCTGACATCTAATAGTAAGACTTAACGAGTCTCAGAGACAAAGAGAAAATCCTGAAAATGGCTTGGGAGAAGAGATCTGTAACCTACAATGGTAGAAACATTAGATTGGCAACAGACCTATCCACAGAGACCTGGCAGGCCAGAAAGGACTGGCAGGATATATTCAGAGCACTAAATGAGAAAAATATGCAGCCAAGAATACTATATCCAGCTAGGCTGTCACTGAAAATAGAAGGAGAGATAAAAAGCTTCCAGGACAAACAAAAATGAAAGGAATTTGCAAACACGAAACCAGCCCTACAAGAAATATTGACAGGTGTTCTTTAAGCAAAGAGAGAGCCTAAAAGTAATACAGACCAGAAAGGAACACAGACACTATACAGTAACTGTCACTTTACAGGCAATACAATGGCACTAAATTTGTATCTTTCAATAGTTACCCTGAATGTAAATGGGCTAAATGCCCCAATCAAAAGATACAGGGTATCAGATTGGATAAAAAAACAAGACCCATCGATATGCTGTCTGCAAGAGACTCATTTTAGACACGCCCAGATTGAAAGCGAGGGGGTGGAAAACCATTTACCATGCTAATGGGCACCAAAAGAAAGCTGGGGTGGCAATCCTTATATCAGACAAATTAGATTTTAAACCAAAGACTGTAATAGATGAGGAAGGACACAATATCCTACTTAAAGGGCCTATCCAACAAGAAGATCTAACAATTGTAAATATCTATGCCCCTAACATGGGAGCAGCCAATTATATAAGCCAATTAATAACAAAAGCAAAGAAACACATCGAGAACAATACAATAATAATGGGGGACTTTAACACCCCCCTCACTGAAATAGATCATCTAAGCAAAAGATCAACAAAGAACTAAAGACTTTAAATGACACACTGGACCAAATGGACTTCACAGATATATTCAGAACATTCCATCCCAAAGCAACAGAATACACATTCTTCTCTAGTCCCCATGGAACAGTCTCCAGAATAGATCACATCCTAGGTCACAAATCAGGTCTCAGCCGGTACCAAAAGATTGGGATCATTCCCTGCATATGTTCAGACCACAATGCTTTGAAACTAGAACTCAATCACAAGAGGAAAGTCAGAAAGAACTCAAATACATGGAGGCTAAAGAGCATCCTACTGAAGAATGAATGGGTCAACCAGGAAATTAAAGAAGAATTTAAAAAATTCATGGAAACCAATGAAAATGAAAACACAACTGTTCAAAATCTTTGGGATGCAGCAAAGGCAGTCCTAAGAGGAAAGTATATAGCAATACAGTCCTTTCTCAAGAAACAAGAAAGGTCTCAAGTACACAACCTAACCCTACACCTAAAGGAGCTGGAGAAAGAACAGCAAATAAAGCCTAAACCCAGCAGGAGAAGAGAAATAATAAAGATCAGAGCAGAAATCAATGAAATAGAAACCAAAAGAACAGTAGAACAGGTCAACAAAACTAGGAGCTGGTTCTTTGAAAGAATTAACAAGATTGATAAACCCCTGGCCAGACTTATCAAAAAGAAAAGAGAAAGGACCCAAATAAATAAAATCATGAATGAAAGTGGACAGATCACAACCAACACCAAAGAAATACAAATAATTATAAGAACATATTATGAGCAACTCTATGCCAGCAAATCAGATAATCTGGAAGAAATGGATGCATTCCTAGAGATGTATCAAGTACCAAAACTGAACCAGGAAGAAATAGAAAACCTGAACAGACCTATAACCACTAAGGAAATTGAAGCAGTAATCAAAAATCTCCCAACAAACAAATGCCCAGGGCCAGATGGCTTCCCAGGGGAATTCTACCAAACATTTAAAGAAGAATTAATACCTATTCTTCTGAAACTGTTCCAAAAAATAGAAATGGAAGGGAAACTTCCAAACTCGTTTTATGAGGCCACCATTACCTTGATCCCAAAACCAGACAAAGACCCCATCAAAAAGAATTACAGACCAATATCCTTGATGAACATGGATACAAAAATTCTCACCAAAATACTAGCCAATAGGATCCAACAGTACTTTAAAAGGATTATTCACCACTACCAAGTGGGATTTATCCCTGGGCTCCAAGGTTGGTTCAACATCCGCAAATCAATCAATGCGATACAATACATTAACAAAAGAAAGAACAAGAACCATATGATCCTCTCAATAGATGCAGAAAAAGCATTTGACAAAGTACAGCATCGTTTCTTGATCAAAACTCTTCAGGGTATAGGGATAGAGAGTACATACCTCAATGTCATAAAAGCCATCTATGAAAAACCCACAGCGAATATCATTCTCAATGGGGAAAAACAGAGCTTTCCCCCTAAGGTCAGGAACACGGCAGGGATGTCCACTATCACCACTGCTATTCAACATAGTACTAGAAGTCCTAGCCTCAGCAATCAGACAACAAAAAGAAATAAAAGGCATCCAAATCAGCAAAGAAATCAAACTCTCACTCTTTGCAGATGATATGATACTTTGTGGAAAACCCAAAAGACTCCACCCCAAAACTGCTAGAACTCAAAAAGGAATTCAGTAAAGTGGCAGGATATAAAATGAATGCACAGAAATCAGTGGCATTCCTATACACCAACAACAAGATAGAAGAAAGAGAAATTAAGGAGTCGATCCCATTTACAATTGCACCTGAAACCATAAGATACCTGGGAATAAATCTAACCAAAGAGGCAAAGGATCTGTACTCTGAAAACTATAAAATACTCATGAAAGAAATTGAGGAAGACACAAAGAAATGGAAAAATGTTCCGTGCTCATGGATTGGAAGAACAAACATTGTGAAGATGTCAATGCTACCTAGAGCAATCTACACATTCAATGCAATGCCCATCAAAATACCATCCACTTGTTTCAAAGAAATGGAACAAATAATCCTAAAATTTGTATGGAACCAGAAAAGACCCCGAATAGCCAGTGGAATGTTGAAGAAAAGCAAAGCTGGTGGCATCACAATTCCAGACTTCAAGCTCTATTACAAAGCTGTCATCATCAAGACAGTATGGTACTGGCGCAAAAACAGACATATAGATCAATGGAACAGAATAGAGAGCCCAGAAACAGACCCTTAACTCTATGGTCAACTAATCTTCGACAAAGCAGGAAAGAATGTCCAATGGAAACAAGACAGTCTCTTCAACAAATGGTGGTGGGAAAATTGGACAGCCACATGCAGAAGAATGAAACTGGACCATTTCCTTACACCACACACAAAAATAGACTCAAAATTGTTGAAAGACCTCAATGTGAGACAGGAGTCTATCAAAATCCTAAAGGAGAACACAGGCAGCAACCTCTTCGACCTCAGCCGCAGCAACTTCTTCCTAGAAACATTGCCAAAGGCAAGGGAAGCAATGGCAAAAATGAACTATTGGGACTTCATCAAGATAAAAAGCTTTTGCACAGCAAAAGAAACAGTCAACAAAACCAAAAGACAAGCGGCAGAATGGGAGAAGATATTTGCAAATGACATATCAGATAAAGGGCTAGTATCTCAAATCTATAAAGAACTTATCAAACTCAACACCCAAAGAACAAATGATCCAATCAAGAAATAGGCAGAAGACACGAACAGACATTTTTCCAAAGAAGACATCCAAAAGGCCAGCAGACACGTGAAAAAGTGCTCAACATCGCTTGGCATCAGGGAAATCCAAATCAAAACCTCAATGAGATACCACCTCACACCAGTCAGAATGGCTAAAATTAAGTCAGGAAATGACAGATGTTGGTGGGGATGCGGAGAAAGGGGAACCCTCCTACACTGTTGGTGGGAATGCAAGCTGGTTCAGCCACTCTGGAAAATAGTATGGAGGTTCCTCAAAAAGTTGAAAATAGAGCTACCCTATGATCCAGCAATTGCACTACTGGGTATTTACCCCAAAGATACAAAAGTAGGGATCCGAAAGGGTACGTGCACCCCGATGTTTATAGCAGCAATGTCCACAATAGGCAAACTGTGGAAAGAGCCAAGATGTCCATCGACAGATGAATGGATAAAGAAGATGTGGTATATATATACAATGGAATATTATGCAGCCATCAAAAGGAATGAGATCTTGCCATTTGCAACGACGTGGATAGAACTGGAGGGTCTTATGCTGAGTGAAATAAGTCAATCAGAGAAAGACATGTATCATTTGACCTCACTGATATGAGGAATTCTTAATCTCAGGAAACAAACTGAGGGTTGCTGGAGTGGTGGGGGGTGGGAGGGATGGGGCGGCTGGGTGATACACATTGGGGAGGGTATGTGCTATGGTGAGTGCTGTGAATTGTGTACGACTGTTGAATCACAGACCTGTACCTCTGAAACAAATAATACATTATATGTTAAAAAAAAAAAAAAGATGATAACAGGAGGGGAAGAATGAAGGGGGGGGAAATCAGAGAGGGAGACGAACCATGAGAGACGATGGACTCTGAAAAACAAACTGAGGAAAGGAAAGGCCATGGGCTTGTAAGCGCCAAGAGCGCTGGGACGCTGAGCTCCTCCGGGTTACAAGCAGAGGCGGCCCCTCCACCTTGGCCGACACAGTAAAGAGCTGCCACTGTATCTGGCTTCTTGGGATTCGCGTTAATGTGGGTCTTCCACATAAACGATTTACGGATGAAATAAAAGCCCTTTAAGAGTAAAAAAAAAAAAAAAAAGGAAAACTGAGCGTTCTGGAGGGGAGGGGGGTGGGGGAATGGATTAGCCTGGTGATGGGTATTAAAGAGGGCACGTTCTGCATGGAGCACTGGGTGTTCTACACAAACAATGAATCATGGAACACTACATCAAAAACTAATGATGTATGGTGATTAATATAATAATAAATACCCATAGGCAGGAATCTCTGGGATGTTGGACATAGCAACATTTTTCTAGATATATCTCCTCAGGCAAAGGAAACAAAAGCAAAATGAAACTATTGGACTACACCAAAATAAAAAGCTCTTATATAGTGAAGCCATCAACAAAACAAAGTCAACCTATTGAATGGGAGAAGATATTTACAAATGATATACCTAAGGGATTAATATCCAAAATATATAAAGAGCTTATATAACTCTAACCCCCCCCCAAATTACCTGATTAAGAAATGGGCAGGGGGGGCACCTGGGTGGCTCAATTGGTTAAGCGGCTGCCTTTGACTCAGGTCTTGATCCCAGGGTCCAGGGATTGAGCTCTGTGTCAGGGTCCCTCTTAGCAGGGAGTCTGCTTGTCCCTCTCACTCTCTCAAATAAATAAAATCTTAAAAAAAAAAAAAAAAAAGAAATGGGCAGAGGACCTGAACAGACATTTTTCCAAAGAAGACATTCAGATGGCCAACAGACATATGAAAAGATGCTCGACATCACTAATCATAAGGAAACTGCAAATCAAAACTGCAATGAGATATCACCTTACACCTGCCAGAATGGCTAAAATCAAAAAGACAAGAAATAAGTGTTTAGTGAAGGTGAGAAAAGGGAACTCTCATGCACTGTTGGTGGGAATGTAAATTGTTGCTGCCACTGTGGAAAAGAGTGACAATCTCTTAGAGGAAATGGATCAGTAAAACCAAGAGTACCCCACCAAATTTTTATGAAGAGTAGCTAAGCCCAAGGAACTAGTTCGTCAATATTTTCTCCTGCTAATCTAAATTTAGAAAGAGAAATAAAGGTTCTCACCATTCTCAACCCATTGAGTTCTGTAGACAGAGGTTCTGGGAGGCTGATGGGGTAGGAAATCTTACCTTCTGCCAGCTATCTGTCAGATGTCCTAAGATCTCAAAGCTGCAGAATCTTCATGGCAAATATCCAGTGGAAGTTTATCCTGCCAACAATGCCAGTTGAAGAGGAGGAAGAGATCTTCTGTCCAAGATTCTAGCTGGACTAAGAAATTTACACGAGACAGATTAACAGGAGAAAACCACCATTTTATTTTGTGCACAAACAGACCCAATGATGAAACTGAGAAATAAATGAGCAAGGCAGGCAGTTTTTATACAATTTAGACAGACCATAAATCTGTGAGAAATTGACAGGATGAAGAAAATAGGTATTCGGGAGCTTTAGTAGGGAATTCCTAGTGGAATTTGGGCTGAGGTAGTAGATTAGTAAAAAAGTAACAAGGTTTGTTTCTACAGCTTTCTTTTTAGTTCTTAGTGCAAGGAGAGTACCTTTCATGTGGGAGATTTTTTTCTGCTTTCAAGAGGACAGAGGAGGGTCTGAGTGTCCTTGCACTGTGGTTCCCCAAGTAGCTTCAACTCAAAATAATGAGTATGCCATGGTGGTACATTATGGAGCCTGCCCTTGGCCCCTGCAGGGGAACATAGCAAAGACCTGGGCAGATGCACAGTGAGAAGATCCCTATCATAGAGATCAGAAATCAAGATCCTACGTTTGTTGTAGTTTGTTTCTCTTCAGCTTGGAGTAAATAGAATTATGAGTAACTCTGCCCTTAGATAAAGCGTTTTGGTCTCAATGGCTTTATTCTGAAAAACAGGAGTAGATCTTACCTGTGACAGTTTATTCTTGGGTTGAAACAACTGTCAATGTAGATAAAAATCCATTAATATATTATTCTGATTGAAGTGACCTGTCAAAATGAGTATAAACAATATTTGTAAGTAAAAACTAGTCATAAGCGTTGGGGTATGTTCAGTACGGACCAAGCTAGGGCGGAGACTTTGTAGTGTGCTCTCTCTTTCCAGCAGCTTCCTACCAGTAGACACTACAGAGAAGGGAGGGACCAGGGATCACATCTTATTAGGTTCTGTAGTGCTGGCCCCAGCCTAGTGTCTGACTTGGGGAATAAGTGAACGCTTGCCAAGATTTCTTATTCCATCAAGTTTCTGAGAAACCTTTTATCGGTTCCTGATACCTGTTCCCGCTCTTCATTAGGTGGTTGGCAAGAAAGCAAATAAGAGGAAACCTTTCGGAGACTCATTTATAAGATTTCTAACATTCCTAAGAAGGAGTGGACGACACACACAAGGGATTGCTGTCTGATTGCAGGTGGCGTTCGGGTGGGGAAGAGCATCCTGTATTTAGCACCTTGTGTCATTTGATGCTCCATGCAAGGAGATGCCTCTCAGGGTAGCATTAAAGATTCTCCAATTTTTGAAGCAGGCTGCCCAGGGGTGAAGCTTACATCTTTAGAGCTGGTACTGGCTGATGCCTGGGGCTTATTGTCTATGTGTCTATTCTCAGTACCGTTTTGAGACACCTCCTCTGAGCTTTACCTACTTAAATTGCTAACCATTCTACCAAATATCCTCAATTTGAACCAAGTAAGGCAGGCTGCAAGGGTCCCAGAGATTGGGGGCGGGGGGAAGGGGGAAGCTTGGTCTACATTTAAAAGAAATAAGATCCATACCTTTTAAGAAAAAAAGGGTATAATAATTTGTTGACCTTTTGAATTATTTTTATCTTTTGAGATGGGAGAAGAACCAAGGAGAAAAGCAGTGGTGGTTCCCGAGCACAAGGAAAATGTCTGTGCATCACTTGCAATCACAGGTCATTTCTGTGCTAGTTGCTCTCATCCAGGGAATGGTATCGTCCTCCCAAAAAGGGGATGGTTTTTAAAGTGGGATTTCTGAACCAAGTATGTGGAGGAGGGGTGGGAAGGGCCCGCGGGGATTGGATTTACCCAGCCTCTTAGCTCTTCATTCAGTATCCTGCTTGAAGAACAAAGACCCGGGGGAGGAGAAAGCTGCACAGCAGTGGGGGGTGTAGAACAGCTAAGACACATTAGTTCATATTCAGATTTCGAGCTTATGAATATCAAACACCAGCTTCCAGCCTTCTGAGTTCTCTGAGCAGAGAGTTAGGGAGGAAAGGGAAATTTTGTAGAATAAAATGTTTTGCCACACTGACCATTTTCACCATGATTTCTTAGAAAGAGTCATTTTCTACTTCTGAAGCAACTGATCAGACACCTGGTTTTTATCTTGAATTTGTACACTGTTTCTTAATAAAAGTGATAAATTTCTTGCAGGTGTTTCCCATCACCATTACCTTTCAAGTGCTTGTGTGCCATTTCAAAAGCTCTCCAATTTTTGCCTCATATAGTGTTGGTGGTACATGTTACTACAAACGATCGTAAGCAACCTGTCTTCCTAATGCCTAGCAGCTGGATCAATCATAAACCACTTCTCAAGCTACAGGTCTGTTTCTACTTTAGAAATGTAAGGAAGATCAGTCTGCTCGCGGAGGTTTTAGAGGTCACGCAGTAAGTTGCCGTAGCCACTCTCTCAAATCCTCTCTGCTTTAATGGAAACACACTGATTTTTGTAATGCTGCAATGGCCAGTTCTCTTTATCTCCAATCTGTTGCTTTTAAATAAATCTTAACCTTTTGAAAGCAACTTTCCAAGCAGTTGGCCACACCTAATCTATTTTTTTTTTAAAGATTTTATTTATTTATTTGACAGAGAGAGACACAGCGAGAGAGGGAACACAAGCAGGGGGGAGTGGGAGAGGGAGAAGCAGGCTTCCCGCAGAGCAGGGAGCCCGATGCGGGACTCGGTCCCAGGACCCTGGGATCATGACCTGAGCTGAAGGCAGTCGCTTAACCAACTGAGCCACCCAGGTGCCCACACCTAATCTATTTTTAATGTTACTCAGTAGCCCCTCGATCCAGAACACTGAAAGAAAAAAATAAACGGGAGATTTTGCATTAAATATAGCATGATGGAAATCTGTCTCCCTAAAAATCATAGCACAACCTTATCAGAAGGATGGGGCTTGATGTTCCCAACTGGCCCTGAGCCTAGGATGTAATGCTGGACTGGCCTTGCCTGCCTCTGAAGCCCCTTCGTGCTAAAGTCATACAGGCTTAGAGGATGGGGAGTTCTAAAATGGGATGAACTGCAAGCCTACAAAAAGGAAAGAACCCTCTGGGAGACTAAATCATGGTTTAGTTCAACACCTTAGAAAATTGTGTATCTCACCCACGGAGCAGTCTTCTACAGGAGAGCTTGTGATCCCAGGGCCAGCAGCGAAGTGTAATTGCAGATAACACAGCAGTGTCTCAGCCTGAGAGTTCTCTCATTAATAAGGGCTCAAGCACATAGGTGGATGTCAGAAAAGATCCAATTTCTTTGTCCCTGTCTTCTATTCGGCATTCAAGCAACCATCAAAAAAGCACAGATCAATGAGTTGAGTGTGTAGTAATGTCAAAACTTCTTAAAGAGAAAGCCCATCTGGCCAGGCAAGTATTTGTTAATAGTCAAAGCTTTTCAGTGATGTTCTTTATCTGCAAATTAACTTAATAAAATCATCCCATCATTAAAATTAAGTTATGTTCATGTCTGATTGTGTCTTAATCAGCACGTCAAGAATTTAGCATCTGGCTTCATTATTGCATGCAACTCTGGTACACAGATGCGTTCTGAAGCTATGGGAGCTTCTGATGATAATTATTGGAGTTTTATTATTTCCCGTAATAGCTTCAAATGAAATTTACTGCATGAACATATTCCTTTCATGAAGGCCACACATCTGTGTCAGTTTCCCAGAGTCATTAACATGGTTGCAAGGATGGATTTCATTCCAGCAATTGAATGGAGTGACACGGTATTAATAGTAAACATATTTACCATGTGTGAGGAGCTTTGCTCTGCCTAATCCTCATGACAAATCATGGAAGTTAGAAAATTATCCTAGTTTCACAGATAGGGGAAACTGAGGCACAGAAGAGCTAATGCCTCAGTTAACCATTAAGTGTTGGAGCTGGGATTTGAACCCATGAAGACTGATTCCAGAATCTATGCTCTTAGTCACAGCACTATGCCAGCTCTAAAATCTTCGTAAGAGTCCAGTTGGTATAGATCTCTATACGCTAAAAGTCAGCAATTAGTCTTGAATTGGTTTTCTCGCTATGATGTTAACATCTGTCTTCGAATTCAGAGCTTATTCTTTACCTTTCCTCTGAGAGCTTATGGTCTGCAATGCAAGCAAGAAAATAAAAACCAGAAAGTAGCAAAACAGCACTCTGAAATGGTTCTGGTTCTGAAATGGTCACATCACCTGGTATCTGAATCATATGGCTTTTGGGTTAATCAATAATATCAAATACACAGCATGGAAACTTAGGTAATTATATCACAAAGCCTTTATCAATAATTTGTTTAAGTAGCTGTAATTTACAGAATGTTTAATGTATGCGTTAACCATTCTTCTAGTTTCTCCAAGTCCTGTCTCAGAAAGCATTTAAATTATGTTATCTCATCTACCTGGGTACATGCCATCCCTGAATTATACTTTGATAATAAACCTTCAACCATTATAGAAGGATCATTACAAGAGTTTTCATTTTCAACAATTCACTGTCTTTGGCACAAACGGAGTTTAATGCGCTATCCATTATCCACTGGATTGTCTAATATCCCCCTTTCACACAAGAATCAATGTTACAGTATTGCTCAAATTTTGATTCTAGAAAACACCGGTCTCTGCAGATATGTTTGCGTATGTAATTTTATCAGAAAATGAAAACCCAACTGTCATCCTTTTTATACAAATATCATCAGGATTAACTGTGTGTCACAGAGACCCAAACCACAGTAACTTAACCTAATGGCTTATTTTTCACAGGAGGTAGGCACACTGGGGCTAGTTCAGTCCCTCGAAGTCCTCAACGAAAGCAATGAAAGCCGCTATACAATGGCGCATCTGCAGAAGCCTGCCTGTGTGCCCAGAGTTGCCAGAGGGTCGGTTATATGCCTCTCATTTCTGCCTCCCTCATCACACCAAGTACATGTCATGGGGGAATCTATCCCCCCAACACTGCTGGTGAATATTCTGGGGAATGTAGATTCCAAGACTCCCCAACCCTCTGCTACAGGGGGAGAGATTAGAATTAGAGGGGCAATCCAGCACACTCTGCCCCGTGGCTAGACTATTAAATAACACTATTTTATGTCCAAACAAACAATGGAGTGAACCAGCGTGCTTCTGCCTAATATGATGTGCCACCTCTCATCCAAACGCACCATCCAGGTCAGCTGCAATTCCCTTTGAGATCCTGGAACCTGAAACTAAAAATTAAGCCAACCATCACATCTTGTGTAAAATGAAATGGGGGAGGAGATTGGTCACTGATCATAAAATTAATTTGCTAATGTTACTAATATATTCATAACAAAGCAAGGAGCAAAACAGGCAGGCTTGCGACGGTCTTCATTTTCTCAACTGTCCGTGAGGCCATAGTTGACGTTTACAACTTTCTTATTCTGCTTGCCATGCTGTTCCCTCTGCCCTCTGCCTGCTCCTCAGCTTCTCCAGGGTCTTTACCTTGTGGAATGACCCAGACCTTCAATCCTGAAGTGCAGGGAGCCTGTTGTTGCTGTACCGGTGGTGGTGTCTTCCATTAACTTGACCTCTGGACATTTCAGTACCAGGAAAGGTTCCAAGGGAGTGCCCTGACTTGCAAACATTTCTTCTCCTCCTGGTATGGCAGGATCCTTGTTTCTCTTTCAGGATCCAAATTCCCCCGAACAATGACCACAGTCCTTTTCTTTACTTATTGCTCCAGTGACATAAAAGCCAAAAACGACCAGGTGGCAGTCTCAACTTCTTCCCCACCTGAACCTTTGCTGCATCCCTTGGTAAAAAGTATTCCTCCCTTGGAATCTCAGACTTCTAGACCAGCAGCCCTTAAAGTTGTGGGACACAAGAAATAAACATTTTGCAAGGGGGTTTACTGAGGGATGAGGGTGTGAATCCACTTCACATCTATCCCAATTCTTGGTCCTGGGTATTCTCTCTTGGGGTAAAAAGGACCATGTAGAGGTCGCTGGTTCCAGCAGAGATGGCATCTTGCAGGACCGCAGGTTTTAATTGCTCCTCCAACACCTCGAGACTGAACCAGGATGTGTCCACTTACTTACCTAGAAGCTTTTCTTCTGGCTGCCACACAAGAGGCCGGTCTCAGGTGTTGGTTACTGGTTTAGGCCAACTTGAATGACAGAGTTGGCCTGCCTCCGTCCATCTGTCTCTGGCATCTTCGTCAAACACTGCTTAGACACATGCAAATGAACACACACATTTTGCAGGGTTTCTGGTGTGAATCTCGAAAGCTACATTTTCTCTTCTTCTCTTGAAGGCTCCCCGTCCCCCGCCCCCACTTTGATGGGTGCATTTCCAATGTGTTAAATCTAGGAAAAGATGTCATCAAAGGGAGAAAAACAGGTGGGGAAGAAAGAGACGAAAACACTCTTTGACAGTTCACTTCTGTTTTGCAGCTGCGAGGAGAGCCACAGATTTGAATTGCGTTACCTCCCTCACCAAGCTAATTAATTCTCCTTTTAAAACAAAACAAAAACGTCTCCTTCCTTCAATCAGTGTCAACAGCCAATTACAATCTTTCATCACCCAGTGTAATAACACAAATGTTATCAAGGAAGAAAACAGTTGGACTGACAAGATTAGCAATTCACTCCTTCTTTCTTAATCTTGTAATCACATGGGATGCAGCAGTTTACAATAATATATACCCAAGTTTGCCAGTAAATTACCCCTTAAAGGCCATGTGTAAATTCCCCATCATGTCATGTCTACTTTTGGCATAGAAGCACGTGTCTTCCTGTAGGAGACATGGGATAAATTAAGATCAACTCCTTAGAGAGCTTTTTCCTCATCCATTAACCACTGCAGAAGGTTGTTAATTATGTAAAGAGGGGCATACTTGGTAGAATATATAACCACGGATGGCATTTAGGGGCAACAGAAAATGGAGGCAGCTGACAGTGACAGAAGGTATTTTGCCAGTGATAAGATCAGCACTTTGCTGTCATGTGCTGGAAGACAAAAGGCTTCTTGCCTTGTTAGGATCAAATATTTGTTGATATGATTTGAGTTTTTTCCCTGACATCTTTGGGAGGCCTGACTTGGTTATCAGTGCTGAAAAACCACACTCGCTACAACTCTAGCAGTTGTGAGTGTAATGGGTATGAATTTTAAACCACAAACTGGATTGTGAAAGCAATGTCACAGAGAATTGATAAAAATAAACTGACTTAAAGAACTGATTCCCAGCCCCCATCCTGTCGGGCTGGTGGGGCTCTCATCCTCCATCTTGGCTATGGCTACTGCATCTCCTTGGGGTTGAACAAAGACCCAGGAAGCTTATCTGATGTTTAGAGAATGAATGAGGGGCTTTGATTTCTGTTCGTCCTTGGGTGTTGGGGTTCCTGAAGCCTGGTGACCCTGCAGCTCCAGTGCCTGCCCTGGAAACACTGTCTTGGTTTCCCCTTGGCTGTGTTGCTCTCAGTATTTCCCTGGTCCAAATGCTCAGCTTACCTCAGGTGGGGGAGCATGGGGCCTGGACGGGTAACTAACCACATAAAGGCTTTAATGAAGCAAAAGAAGGGGAAGGGAGAGGCAGACCAGTGCTCTGTGCAAGTGTAGATCTTGCTTCTCCTACCTTGGGTGGAGAAGGAATGGGGGCTTTCGTTTAGAGCCTTCTGTGTGCCTGGTATTCTCCTAGCTTCCAAGAGGACTCACCCCCACCCCCACTGCGGTCAGAGCAGGGTGCAGCTGCTGCCCAGTGTGGTCTGGAGGCCCCTCGGCTTCTGCTGCTACATCCATACTTGACTCTGGCCCCTGAAGGAGAATTTCTCCTTCCTGGGTAGCCAGAGGAATTTTAGATCTTTTCTGAGAGCCATTACACTTCATTCGGACCTCCTCTATTGAGGAAACTGGAATACATTTCCTATTTTCCCGAAGTCCTCATCATTTCTGCCAGGAGGACCTGTGATCTCTAGCTGAAAAGCCCAGGAAGGCATGAAGAGGCAGACCCCACAACCAGCCACCACTGGGAGTCACACACTTTCCACACAGGGTCAGATCTTAGCAGTGTGAAGAAACATCAAAATGGAGCCACTGCTAAGAGAGTGATTTAAAATGGAGCCATTAAGGAAGCAGAGCTTATGCACGTCTCCACTGAAAGATAAACTTTACAATATAGGTCACTGCCAAACCACAAGCATCCCAGAGCACCAGCAATGCTGCCGTGTCAAGAAATGAACCTTTTTCTTCTACTTAGAAACCGACTTTTTGCTTAGTGATAGCCCTTAGCAACCAATCACGTGCAGATAAGAATAGCTTCGGCTTGTCAACACCAATCAGAATTCTTGACAATTTACGTGGCTTCCTGGAAGTCTCCGCTTTGCCTTTATAAGCCCACCTCTTCACTCCCTGCTTTTGGAACAGATTTTTGACTCCTCCTCCTCCGTGTCTCCCAAACTGCAATTCTAAGGCTTCAAATGAAAGCCTTTCTTTGGTTTGCCTTCCAGTCTTGCTGCATTTCTTGTTCAACGGCAGTCAACTGGGTAATACGACAAGATCAGAATATTTCTTAATGAAAACATATGTCCCAAATCTCCCAATCATCCTTAAGTAGCCAAAATGTAATCACCATAGATAATTTATGGAAGCCATTGCAGAGCTCAGCATGCGTAGTGCCTTGTGTTTGACAACCTCCCACCGGAAGTGAATGGAAATATATCTATTTCAAATCAAAGATGCACACACTCTGCATGCTGAGTTCATTTCACACAACTAAGGCATAAATTCCACAAAAACACTTTGTCATGGCAGCCCGCAGGCTTCAAAGGCTGGCGAAGAATGTGTTATGTGCCTCTGAGCCTCTGCCATTTCCAGGCCCCAGAATGCCTGTGGGGGATGTGGCTGGCATGGCCCACCAGCCACCTGTCTGCAAGCAGTAATATATAATGATAAATGAAATTTGAGAATACATGATCAATGACAAGTTGTTGATAATGGGCTATAACGGATTAAGAATTTTTACTGTTTTAAAGTGCATTTTCAAATTAACTCTTGAGTACCACAATTCACAAGTGCAGTGCTAAACTATAGCAATACGAAGCTAAGAAAAAACTTGGTACTAATTTTAAGGTGTTTACAGTCTAATGCAGTAGTTATACTTACTGGTGATTCCCACCGCCCAAGGACAGCTACTGAAAAATACTGGTATATTTCTTTCCAGTTTTCTCTATGCCTGCATATCCTATACCAAAATTAGGATCATACTGCATATTCAGTTCTTTTTTTTTTTTTTTTAAGATTTTTTTATTTATTTGAGAGAGAGAGAATGAGAGCGAGAGAGAGAGAGCATGGGGGGGGGGGTCAGAAGGAGAAGTAGACTCCCTGCTGAGCAGGGAGCCCAATGAGGGACTCGATCCCAGGACTCTAGGATCATGACCTGAGCCAAAGGCAGTCTCTTAACCAACTGAGCCACCCAGGCGTCCTGCATATTAAATTCTGCGTTCTGTGTTATTTACTTAACACTGTTTTATATGCGTTTTTTATATTCTTTGAAAACATGACTTTTAATGACATGACATTCTTCTGTGGATGTCCCATAACTATTTGAACAAATTCATTATTGTTGAACATTTCACATTTATGTTTCCAAAGTTACTTATCAATAGTGACTACATGAACATCCTTGTATATAAATCTGCCTGCATTGATCAGAATTCTTTCTTAGAATGCATGCCTTGAAGCAGATTTATGGGTCCACAGCCTGTGAACAGTTTTAGATTCTTAAAGATGTATGGCCAAAATTTTGTGGATCTATAGTTCACATAATTCATTAAGCAAGTATTTTATAACCAAGCTGTGTGCCAGGTATGGTGGTCCAGGACAAGGAATACATTAGTGAGCAAAATCAACAGGGTCTCTCTCCTTAGAGAATTTATAATCCATTAAAGAGAGTTTAGATATAACCTGAGAAGTGGAAACAAGAATCTTTGTAGATTTAATGTTTTATTTCATGCAGAATTAAGAGCTTTGGGGAAGGAAAAACTAAGAGCAAAATGAAAATTTTGACTCTCAGGCTGCCATTTAGGCAAATAATTCTAACAAATGTTAAAACTTTCTAAGCATTATAGCAGCTGTCAAGTTGCCCATAAATGATGCAATTACCTGTAAATTATGTGTTCAGTCAGTTAAGGTTATAGAGGAATATTAGAAATTGGTTTAATTCCAAATGGTACTCAGTGGGAAAAATAAAAAAATAATTATTTTACTTCCACAATTTAAAAATGAAATGAATAACTCACATGTCAAGTGAGTTGTCTATTTTTCCAAAAGGTTATCTAGGAAAAACTGCCAAAAATGCTAGGAATAGGAAAATTTAAGAGGCAGAGTCTATGGGGAATTTCTGTATAACATGATGGATTAAGCCAACATGGATAAATCCACCTCTCCTTCCAAACACATAGATATTTTGGGGGAAAAGTAACAAGGAAGAGAGCGAGGGAGAAAAAGGAAAGGAGAAAAAGGGTACAAACGAGGAGAACATATTTGTAATACATACAACTGATAATGGATTAATATCCGGCATTTTAAAGAACTCTTTTTTTTTTTTTAAGATTTTATTTATTTATTTGAGAGAGAGAGAATGAAAGAGAGCATATGAGAGGGGTTAGGGTCAGAGGGAGAAGCAGACTCTCCACCAAGCAGGGAGCCCGATGCGGGACTCGATCCAGGGACTCCAGGATCATGACCTGAGCCGAAGGCAGTCGCTTAACCAACTGAGCCACCCAGGCGCCCTATAAAGAACTCTTAAAATCAGTAAGGAAAAGACAAACAACTGAAAAGAAGAACAGATGACATGAACACTATTTCACAGAATAAAAACACCCAATGGCCTCTAGACATGAAAGGATGGTCAATCTCATTCCTAATTAGGGTAAAGCATCCTAAAAGTGGAGTGATAGATCATGTTACATTCACCAGACACTGAAAAGTCAGAATATAGCAAGTGTGGACAAGGAGTACATCAAAAAGAACTGCAAATTGGTATAGCCCACTTGGAAGATAATTTGGCATTTTCTTTTAAAGCTGAAAATGTGTCTATACTAAGACCAGAAATCACTCCTGGCTATACCTATAGAGAAACAGAATGTCTTTCCTTGCCTTTACTGTTCTTCTTTTTCTTTCTTTACCTGGCTTCCTGAGTCATATACTGATTGGGTTTTTAAGAACTTGCCCCAATTACAAGCAAGTGGAGTTGTTATTTAGGTAAAATTAGTGGCCCAAGAAAAATCTTTATGTAGCAAAACCCATGGTTAGATCAAGAATTTTGCCACAATTTACAAGTACTGCAATTTCAGGAAACATTAGAGAATTAATTAATTAATTAATTAATTAATTAATTTATGGAGGGGAGAGAGAGAGAGAATGAGCAGAGGGAGGAGCAGAGGGAGAGGGACAAGTAGACTTCATGATGAGCTTGGAGCCCAATGCAGGGTTCCATCCCATGATCCCGAGTTCATGACCTGAGTAGAAACCAAGAGTCGGATGCTTAACCAACTGAGCCAGCCAGGTGCCCCTCAGGAAATATTAGATTGGATCTCTACACCTAATCTCAAAGATCCAGTAAATACAGAACTTAAATATTCCACAGTGGCAATTCAGGATATTTTTGACTTTGCATTTGGTAGGAATTACTATTTCTTGTAGGAGTTAGAGAATTAGAGGTATGCATTGGGATAATTGAATTTTCAAGAGAACCTTATAAACTAGGGTGAAATTAGATTTGGGGCTTTAGTGTCTAGGATTCTAATTTAACATGCTGTGGAATTCACCTCATCAAATTGCTGAACTAATAATCTCTCACGTCAACAACTGCTTGGGTTCATAAAAAACCGGGAGCTTTTCACGTGTTAATAAATAAGAGAAAATATAAAACCGCAAACCTTTCTCCTCCTTAAATGCAAGCAAGTGGTACGTGACCTTAGCTACGCCACTGTGATTTACTGGAGGCGTTCTAATTAGTGGATCAAATTGCTCTCATTTTTCATAGTTCTTGTTCAACAAAACTTGCTGCATATGCTTTTTGAAAAAGCAGTGATACCATAGATTCTGTCTGGTGCTAGGCTGATTATTACAATGAGGCGTTGTTCTTTATGCATCAATTTCATCATCTTTGTAAGCAACTTCATTATCAACATAGTTTGGGATTGGAGTGCTTTCATTAATCAGATACTTTAGGTTTTTAGGCATGACCACTTTTCAGAAAAGTCTGAAAACAAAACCATACAGTGCCTATGCATTTGGAGATCAAAGCAGCACATATTCAACTATGCAGTGTCTCGTCAACACTGTTATGAGAAATCTTTAAGGTGTTTAATGGGGTTTGGGAGAAGAGGATGCAGACAGTTTGATTCATGTCAAGCCAGGGAATTTTATCCTGCTGACTATGCCAACTGTTGAGGAGGAAGAATTTCCTCTGCCCTTCAAGGTCCTTCCAGCTGGACTAAGAATCAGATTGACATGAGACAGATTAATAGAAGAAAATCAAATTTAATTTCTTAAGTACAGGGAATCCACATAGACATGAGATTCCAAAGGCAGTCAGGCAGAATGAAGTATATAGGTCATCCTGAACTAAGGAGAACGGGTATGGATCTGGGACTTAAAAGGCAAGGAATGTGGGGCGCCTGGGTGGCTCAGTCAGTTAAGCGACTGCCTGCGGCTCAGGTCATGATCCTGGAGTCCCGGGATGGAGTCTCGCATCGGGCTCCCTGCTTGGCAGGGAGTCTGCTTCTCCCTCTGACCCTCCCCCCTCTCATGAGCTCTCTCTCTCTCTCATTCTGTCTCAAATAAATAAATAAAATCTTAAAAAAAAAAAGGCAAGGAATGTAATACATACACAGGAAGATGAAAAAGAATAAATGTTTGGTAAACACAGGTTGGCTGGGCCACTCAGAAACAATGGGACATAGAGGACTTCGAACACATAGGTCTTGTTATGTTCCTATCTGCCACACCTAGTTCATATCATAATTTACTTCTCTATGGTGATGGCTCTCTTCCTGGAGCAGATCCTTTAACTAAATTATTTTTAGGCAGTTGAGGGAGAGGTAAAGAGTTTTTTCTATATCAGCTGGGCTTTAATTGCTTTTAATTCAAAAATACTCTTCATGCCAAAGTGGCCCATCTTGGGGTAGCCTTCCCTTGGCCCCTACAGGAGCCAGGTTATTCTCTGGGTGCCCTCACACGACTTCTCCCCGACCAGGGATTCTGCTTGGCCCCTGCACTGTGAGAAAGGGCCCTGACTACAGAATTGTTGCTATTCACTAGCTTCCTGTCATGCCCTGTTTTTTTTTTTCTCCCATTCTCTTTTAGTTTTTGGTTTGTTTTACTAAGGAGATAAATATGATGTGTATATATAAATATATTATAAACATAAATATATTTATATGTATATTATGTACAGAGATATGTACTGTTTTAGTGGGCTTCTCCAGATCTATTTTTATTGTTTTATTTTCTATTTATATTCTTATCCTGTTTTACAACTTATTTAATCTTTGGATACTTTGTCTTTTAAGATGTATCACTACATGTCTTAATGTAACACTTTAAAAACACTTATTTTGAAATTTTATTTAAAAATTGTTCTTTTAGGGGCACCTGAGTGGCTCCGTCAGTTAAGCATCTAACTCTTGGTTTCAGCTCAAGTCATGATCTCGGGGTCGTGAGATTGAGCCCTGATTCAGGCTCTGCACTAAATGCTTTTCATTTAACAAGTCCAACATGGAAATTTGTCCACTATGGTATTTCTTATTTACTCTTCTATTTGAGTTTTTATTTATTCTTGATTTCCTGGTTTTAAAATTCTTGTTCTTAAACTTTTAAGTATCTCACTAATTCAATTTTATATCCTTCTATATTTAAATTATTTTATTACTCACATTATATGAATAGAAATGGAAAAATTGACCCCACATGATTCAGATGTAGAATGAACATATAAATTAGTTGTCTACACTAGGATGCTTTTGAAAATGAGTGTGCCCATTTATAATTTTGCTGGGACAACAGGCATAAAGTGGGACAGCCCCAAGCTAACTGGGACACTAGATCACTTAACCCACAGAACCAATTTTTAGGTCTTCTCTTACCCCAGCACTCCCAGGCACCATAAAATAGAGTAGTATTTCTGGTTTTCCATAATAGATCCTTCATATCTTCCCAAACTGTCTTGCCAAAAATACTTATAAAATAAAAATTGCTATGTTTATAGAGCATTTATCATTTGGCAGACACTTTACATGGACAATTCTGGAGGGAACAGGGTGCAAACTTCCCCTGAAGGTAGATGTAGCCTCTTTCCAAACTGATATAGTATAGCTATTCAGCTGCCCTTCCCATGCAAGGTAGGTTTTTTGTAGTCCCTGTGTCCAGTAGTCCCTGATGTCCTTGCCAACAAGGTGCTATCACATTGTGTGCTACCACACCAGAGGGAAAGGTCAGAGGAAGGGTCTACTGGCAATGATTTCTCAATAGTCCTGGCTGACTTGGCAAAACAAAACAAAACAAAACAAAAAAGACATAACCATAGGGAAATGGCATTGGAGGGGACATGGGCATGCTGTCCACTTGCTCTCTACTTTCCTCTAATCACATATTCTTATGTTTATTTGTGGTTTAACTCTTCTCCCTTGTTAAAAAAAAAGGAGTTTCTTGGTACATGCAATTCCTTCATTATTTTTTTTTAAAGATTTTATTTATTTATTTGAGAGAGAGAGAATGAGAGAGAGCGAGTACATGAGAGGGGGGAGGGTCAGAGGGAGAAGCAGACTCCCTGCCGAGCAGGGAGCCCGATGCGGGACTCGATCCAGGGACTCCAGGATCATGACCTGAGCTGAAGGCAGTCGCTTAACCAACTGAGCCACCCAGGCACCCTGCAATTCCTTCATTATGAGGAACCTGGAAAAGATGGATAACACAAGCGTTAGCCCTAGCAGGGCTTCTTCATAAAATAGGAGAGCCACATCTCTGACAGAATCCTAACTGGACAGCTGGGGCCCTCTTAGATTGCCAGAAGTGTAGAGGGATCCATTCTATCTCCCCAAACAGACCTTGCCTGCCTCTGAAGAAAAGCTGGTCTCTTACAATAATTATCACTACCATATTTTATTGAACTAAGATATTATAAATTGTAATATATAGCATCATTTTATATTCCACCAAGAAAGAAAAATAATGCTGTCAAGTCAACTATGGCATGCCATCAATTTTAAAATGTGCCTTGATTTAAAGATATTAAAATGCAAAAAATGTGCCTCCTAGAATCAATATTTTTTTTCCTTCAATTTTCCACCACCTGATTATTAATTTTCTTCTAAGACCCACCACAGGGGGTTGGGGACTTGAGACTGGAGACCTGCAGGCTATTGTACAATCTGATTCATTACATCCCTTCACCCTACCCCCTACACCACTCCCAGTTCTGTGAAGTGACATCTCTATCAGTCCCTCTGTGACTGAGTCTAGCAGTTGAAGAAACAGAGAGTTGAGTAAATTGCCTAAGGTCAGGATGGCTTCACAGGTGAATTCTACCAAACATTTAAAGAAGAGTTAATACCTTTTCTTCTCAAATTGTTCCAACAAATAGAAAAGGAAGGAAAGCTTCCAAATTCATTCTATGAGGCCAGCATTACCCTGATACCAAAACCAGACAAAGACTCCACAAAAAAAGAAAACTACAGGCTGATATCTCTGATGAACATAGATACAAAAATCCTCAACAAAATATTAGCAAACTCAATCCAACAATACATTAAAAAAATCATTCATTACAATCAAGTGGGATTTATGCCAGGATTGCAGTGTTGGTTCAATATTCACAAATCAATCAGCATGATACATCACATTAACAAGAAGGAGGATAAAAACCATATGATCATCTCAATAGATGCAAAGAAAACACTTGACAAGTTACAACACCCATTCATGACAAAAACTCTCAACAGTTTAGAGGAAACATATCTCAACATAATAAAGGCCACATATGAAAAACCCACAGCTAACATCATTACATGGTGAAAAATTGAGAGCTTTTCCCCTAAGGTCAGGAACAAGACAAGGATGTCCACTCTCACCACTTTTATTCAACATAGTACTGGAAGTCCTAGCCACAGCAATCAGACAACAAAAAGAGATAGAAGTCATCTAAATTGGTAAGGAAGAAGTAAAGCTTTCACTACTTGCAGATGACATGATACTATCTATAGAAAACCCTAAGAACTTTACCAAAAAACTACTAGAACTAATAAATGAATTGAATGAAGTAGAATACAAAATTAATATACATAAATTTATTGCATTTCTATACAGTAATCATGAAATAGCAAAAATTAAGAATCCCAATTGCAATTGAACCAAAAATAATAAAACATCTAAAAATAAACAAGTGAAAGACCTGCACTCCAGAAACTAGAAAACATTGATGAAAGAAATTGAAGGTGACATAGACAAATGGATATTCCACATTCATGATTTATAAGAATTAATATTGTTAAAACGTCCATACTACCCAAAGCAATATACAGATTTAATGCAATCTCTACCAAAATACCAAAAACATTTTTTCACAGAGCTAGAACAAATAATAGTAAAATTTGTTGTAAACACAAAAGACACCAAATGGCCAAAGCAATCTTTAATATATTTTTTTAAGATTTTATTTATTTATTTGAGAGAGAGAGAATGAGAGAGAGCACATGAGAGGGGGGAGGGTCAAAGAGAGAGGCAGACTCCCTGCCGAGCAGGGAGCCCGACGCGGGACTCGATCCTGGGACTCCAGGATCATGACCTGAGCCGAAGGCAGTCGCTTAACCAACTGAGCCACCCAGGCGCCCCTGGCCAAAGCAATCTTGAGAAAGGAGAATAAAGCTGGAGTTATCATAATCCCAAATTTCAAGATATCTTAAAAATCTGTAGTAATCAAGAACAGTATGGTACTGGCACAAAAATAGACATATAGATCAATGGAACAGAATAGAGAGTCTACAAATAAACCCATGCTTTTATGGTCAATTAATCTACAACCATGGAGGCAAGAATATGCAATGGGGAAAAGACAGTCACTTTAACAAATGGTGTTGGGAAAAGTGGATAGCTACATGCAGAAGAATGAAACTGTACCACTTTCTTACACCATACACAAAAATAAACTCAAAATGAATTAAAGAGGGTGCCTGGGTGGGTCAGTCTGTTAAGCGTCTGCCTTTGGCTCAGGTCATGATCCCAGGGTCCTGGGATAGAGTCCCACATCTGGCTCCTTGATCACTGGGGAGCCTGCTTCTCCCTCTCCCTCTGCCCCTCCCTGCTTGTGCACGCATGTGCTCTCTCTCTCTCTCAAATAAATAAGATCTTTTTAAAAATGGATTAATGATCTAAACATGAGACCTGAAACCATAAAATTCCTAGAAGAAAACATAGGCAGTGATCTCTTTGACATTAGCCAGAGAAACATTTTTCTACAAATGTCTCCTTAGGCAAGGGAAACAAAAGCAAAATTCAACTATTGAGACTACACCAAAATAAAAAGCTTTTGCGCAGTAAGGAAACCATTAACAATATAAAAAGGCAACCTACTGAATTGGAGAAGATATTTGCAAATGATATATCTGACAAGGGGCAAATATCCCAAATATATAATGAATCTATACAACTCAACACCAAAAAGACCATCTGCTTAAAAATGGGCAGAGGACCTGAATAGACATTTTTCCAAAGAAGACATATGGATGGCCAAGAGATATATGAAAAATGCTCAACATCACTAATCATTAGGGAAATGCAAATCAAAATTGCAACGAGATATCACTTTACACCTGCCAGAAAGGCTAGAATCAAAGAGACGAGAAATAACAACTATTGGTGAGGATGTGGGAAAAAAGGAACCCTCATGCACTATTCATGGGAATGCAAATTGGAGCAGCCTCTGTGGAAAACAATATGGAAGTTCCTCAAAAAATTAAAAATAGAATTGCCGTATGATCTAGTAATTCCGCTACTGGGTATTTACTTAAAAGAAAATGAAAACACCAAATCAAAAAGATACATGCAGCATATTTACTGCAGCATTATTTACAACAGCCAAGATATGGAAGCAGCCCAAGTATCCATCAGTAGATGAATGGATAAAGAAAATGTGGTATCTATACACAATGAAATATTACTCAGTCATAAAAAAGAATGAGATCTTGCAATTTTGCAATAACATGGATGGATCTAGAAGGTACAATGCTAAGTGAAATAAGATAGTCAGAGAAAGACAAATACCATATGGTTTCCCTCATGTGGAATTTAAGAAACAAAGGAACAAAGAAAAAAAGAGACAAACAAAAAAACAGACTCAAATACAGAGAACAAACTGGTGTTGCCAGAGGGGAGCTGGGTGAGGGGATGGTGAAATAGATAAAGGAGGTTAAAAGTACACTTATCATGACAAGCACTGAGAAATGTATAGAATCAGTGAATGATTATATTGTACACCTGAAACTAATATAACACTGTATGTTAATTATAATTCAGTAAAAATATTGCCTAGGGTCAGACTCCAAGCAAATGGCTGAATCAGAATTCGAACTCAGGAATTCTGACCGTAGTCTCCCATTGCTATGCTATAGTGCCTTCTTACTAGTTAGACAGAGCCTCTAAAAAAATTGCTTTTGTTTGAGGGGGAGGGTGGCATGAAGGGATTGTGATTTTGTATTACATAGTCGATGCTGGAGGACATTACAAGAAAGGGCTGTGTCAAACTCAAGACTATTTAATGCCTATAAGGTAAAGAGGATGTGATCCACCTTTACACGGTTCCCCCTTTGGGAGAAACCAGAAACGGAAGGTCTCTGAAGTCTCACTCTACAGAAAAGCTGTACTGTTCCTGGGTAACCATTTGACTTCATCTTAAGGTCACTGTGAATCTTGAAATTATGGAACTGATCATGTTTCCTTTTTTACTGTGACCAACCAGGAATCCTACTTTTGTGACCCACCTCTAAGAATTAGGGCTTGCACTTGATATATTAACCAGTCTTTTTTTTTTTTTTTTTGCCCTGATAACCTTACTTTTTCATTTTCTGTTCTATTGAATTGCATGTACCACAATTTCATGTCCTCAAACCTTTTTGGAATGCACTGGTATATGATACAGACATACATCATGAGCTCTTGAAAATTTAATGCTTTCTAGAAATTGAAATGCAGGTGTCCAGGTTAATATGGCGGCATGTAAGCAACTACCTATCCTCACTTCCCATTCAGTGAATCCTGAAAGACGTCCCCCCCCCCTTATAAAATCCAAACAAAACAACAACAACAAAAGTAACTAGCACTAGGAATCAAATCTAAAGGTCAGCCCATATGCCCAAGTCCTGTTCTTATCCACTGAATGCAGCATCCTAGGGAGAGCAGAAAGAAAAGAACAGAGAATATACCCTGGAAAAAAGAATAAATGTTAGAAAAATGTTAACAAGTTCAGTCACCTGTCACCTCTCATTTCTTCTACTGGAATATAGAAATCAAGCAGATTCTTCCATTACTACGCAGAACTATTTCTGAAATGGTCTCCTTCCCTCACTTTCCCTTTGCGACTTTAGGTTAAGAATGTGACAATGAGAAAATCATCATATACAGCAATTGGTAGTAAATACTGAAACTACTGAAAAATCCAGAGAGAAATAAAAGAACCTAAATACTTAATATAAGGCCAAAGCAGCTCTTGAAGATTTGGCAAAAAAGAGAGGTAAGGTTCTATAAACTGAGTCCTAATTAAATTTATAATTATGGAGATGGGAAAGGATGGGGGAGGGGAATAAAAACATTTTAAACTCCATGATACACATCAGAATAGGGGGAAATATACCTTCCAAGTCACTATAAATGAAAAGAGCAAAATATGTAGCAAAAGCCAATAAATGAAACAGCAAAAAAAAAAAAAAGAAGCCTCAACTCACCATAAAACATAAAACAAAGTGACATAAGTAGGACTGAACTCATCTGTATTAAAAAGAAAAAAATAATTTTGCTTCATAACTGAAGTAAAAGAGACTCTGAATGAGTTAAAGAGCATCCAACTATATGTTTCTTATAACAGTGAGACTAAAATCAAATTACATAGAAAAAATAAGAGAATAAAATGAATCAGGCAAATAAAAATAAGAGGTGGCACTGATATTGTCAAAGGAAAGCTCAAAACAAAACCAATTCGATGAAACAAAAACACATTTTGCACATTGAAACAAGCTGAAATTCATAATTAGATAATAGTTGAGTATTTATGAGTTGATTAACATAGCCTCAAAATTTACGTAGCAAATAACTATTTAGTATATAAGAAGAGACAGAAATACAACTACAGTGACATACTAAAATATCATCTATGACAGAGCAAGTTGTTAAAGAGGATATATCTAGGTAGTTTAAATAATGTAATTAGTAAAATTGAATTAGTAAATGTAGCAAAATTTTATACCATAGACATTCTTTTCAATTCCACTGATTTTTTAAAACTGAGTACATGCCAGGGCATAAAGAACATGAATAAAGTTTACAAAATACAATGACAAAAAAACATATTTTCATTTCTTCATTATAATTCATTGAAACTAGACTCAGAAAAAAACTCTCAAAATAACTGTCAGGCCAATAAAACCCCAAACTGTGATAATAAACCCTTTAGAATTGCACTGTTCTATACAAGAACCACTAGATACATGTGGTTATTTACATTTAAATTAACTAAAATTAAAAATTCAGTTCCTTAATCACACTAGCCACATTTTAGTCTTTAACCACATCTTAGTCACACCACAGCCACAGGGAGCTTGTGGCTGCCATACTGGACAATGTAGATATTTCTGTGCATTTCCATCATCATAGAAAGCTCCAAAGAATAACACGACTTTTAGAAAATAGAATTCACGATAATAAATGGGGACCAAATAGTTAATCCCCAGTAGATACAGCTCTCACAAGAATGTAAGAGAAAACATGAACATTCCAGGATAAAAATGTAACAAAGACATGAACTAATAATTCATAAGAAGGAAATGTTAACCAAAAATAAGCCTATGAAAAATATTAAACATAACATCATTTTGCAACTATCAAATTAATAGTGACAAAAATTATAATATACTTCATACTAATTAGAGTGTGGTGAGTCACTCATAAACTGATGAAGGTAAATAATAAAAACTTTTGACAAAATCATTCTAGAACCCCCCCCATTCATTAGTCATTCTAGAAAGCCCCAGTCCAGGAGCAGTGGTTCTGACACCTAGCTATACATTGGACTCTCTGGGGACTTTAAAAAACACAGTATCTGAGCCTCCATACCCACAGATCCTTATTTAATGGCCTGAGATGGAGCCTGGGTATGGGTACTTTTCAAGCTTATGGAGAGTCTGATGTGCAGACCAGATTGAGAACCGTTATTCTAGAGTTATAGAGATAAAGCTTCAGGGTCTGGGGTACAATAGAAACCTCATTTGAGTGTGAGGTTCTAAGAGCAAGGGCACTTATGCCTACTGTTTGGCTCCCCATATAGAGCTGTAGCAGGTAGCAGTCCTCTGAGTTCCCAATGTACCCGTGTGGTGGGAACTCATCAGGGAAAGAAGACTGTGTGGAGGTCAAGGCAGAGAGGGGCTAAGGCAGACCTCTGGCTCCAGAATGACACAGGGAGAAGTTGGTTTATTATGTGCTTTCATGAAAAGAACCCAAATTATACCAAAAGAGGATTGACATACCTGGAGTGGCCAGAATGATGGGGATGCAGTAACAGCTATATTCATGGACCCTGGAGAGTAGGCAAGACCCAAGGTTTTCATGTTAATGCGGGATACAGATGCGTCCCTCCCCATCCCCACCCCCACGTCTTAAAACTCTGTAACCATCTGGAAGTTGGATGCAATCCCAGGTGAAAAAGCCAGCGAGGAAAGATGGAATGGATTGAGACTGTCCTGAATTGACTGAGACTAAAATAAAGTTTCTTTGCTTTGGATTTGAATTTAAAATTAAGAGTGTATGGTCTGAGGTATTCTTACTCACTACACATTATCTAGTGTACTACTCATCACAAGATCCCAAACAGGCACTCCTGTTGTGATCGTGACTTTATAGATGGTAATGCTTTGATTCAGATAGAAAATAATTTACATTTCTAACACCTTTTGCTTTATGTACTTTGATGTTATAGGACTCAATTCATAAGGGCCCATGACTGTTATGTCGTAGTAATGAGATGCACCTGGTTTTAATGTAAAGGGTGTTTTATGTATCATTTAATGATTTTTGTCCTGACTTCTTACTTTGATTATAATATTATATATTTGACTTGTGCTTTTTATTTGTGTAATGTTACTTTTGATGCTTCTATAAGCATTTCTTTTATGTACCACTAATTTTTTTACAGTCAGCAGGTAATCCAGGAAGGGAAGGAGGGAGGGAAAGAAGGGAAGCAACAGAAACTCAATCACTGTGAGGGGTTTTTTAACATCTTAGTATAAGTGGGTAGAAAAAAAAAAGCTAAAAAGAAAATAGTTTGAATATAATTAATATGATTAATACATACCTCCATTTTTTGTACCCTACAAAGAAAACCCCTTATTTTCTATACTCACTCATGGTAAAATTCATAGTAAACCAGGAATTAAATGAAACATTTTTTTCTAAAGAAGTTTATCTGCCAAAAATCTATAGCAAATCTATTTGAGTGAAGCATAAGACATTTTTTTTTTAAATCAGAAATGAGATTAGAATGCTCACTATCAATTTCTTCCATTCAACATTATATTGGAGGTTCTCTCCAGGGCAGTTTTTTGAAAGAAAAAAAAATGAGAAAGAAAAAAGAGAACAATAATAGGAATAGAAAGGGAAAAAATGACATTTTTGATGATATTACCTAGATGGAAATCCTGAAATAATCTACAAGTATATTATTAGAATAAGTAACCATGATTTCTATACTCCAGTCACAGAAAATACAAAGAATATTCCAATTACAAAAACCAAAAAGAAGTACCTAGGAATAAATTTCAATCTTGCTAATGATACGTATGTTCTTTATGGAGAAAATTACACAACTTAATTAAAGAAAACCTACACAAATGGAGCATGTTTATAGACAGAGATATCCAATATCATAAAGAAGACAAGCCTCCTCAAATTTATGAATTCAGTGTAATTCTAATCAACTCCAAGGAAGGGCATTTGTAGGGTTTGAAAAACAAATTCTAAAATTACTTGGAAAAGCAAAATGCAAAGGACAGCCAAGATAATTTTAAAGAATATGGAAGTACACAACTTGTCCTACCATGTTGTAAGTCTTGTTACAAATATGTTACACGCAACTATTGTTCATCATTGTTGAATCATTGAACACTATATCAAAAACTAATGATGTACTGTACGTTGGCTAATTGACTTTAATTAAAAAAATATTGGCAATAATGTAAGTAAAGGGGGCATATGGTCAATATAGCTATTGTTATGTACAAGTACATGGAGGAATGGAGAGACCTGGATTCAAATCCTGACAGTGCTGATCATTTGTTAGGCAATAAAAATTATTTTTTTCTCTCAAAAAATTAAAAACAAATATATAGTAAATAAAACAGTGAGTTAGAGGAGAGAGCCCACCCAGAAAGAGACCCAAGCATTTACAAAAACAATTTATGAAAGAAATGGTTTTATAGATTAGAGAGAAAAAGAAATGGGACAACTGGAAAAAAAATTCAATTCTCCCTCATGTCATACACAAAAATCCATTCCAGGAAAAGTATAGGCCTAAATTGTAAAAGAAAAATTAAAAAACAAAAGGAATTTAGAAGAATATCTAGGAGATTTTATTCATGACTATGGGATAGGGAAGGAATTCATAAGACATAAAAATAAAAGGTACCAGCCATAAAGAAAAACACTGACAAATTTAGCCATAATAAAAACTTTTATTCATTCAAAGATACTATTTTAAAAAGTGAAAAGATAAGACACAGCCTTGGAAAATACACCTGTAATACACATAGCTAACAAAGAATTACTAACCCAAATTCTGAAATACATAAATCCTGCAAATTGATAAGAAAAATATAGTAATCCAACATAAAACTAGGCAAAACATATAAATAGGCAATTCACAGAAGAGGAGCCATTAAGTGGCCAATAAACTTACAAAAAATGTTTAACTTCACTAATAATTGGAGGAATTCAAATTAAATACAAAAATGAATTTATATTAACAGCCTTTGGATTAGCAATTAAAAAGATTGTCAGTTCCAATCCCAAGATGCAGGAAAACGGGGACTTTCTTAGATGTTGGTGAAGGCATATTAGACTAATCAATGTGGGAATATCTGTTAAAGATTTGCATGCTGTAACACAGCAATTCAACTCCTAGACAAGAATGTTTTTTGTTTTTTTTTTAGACAAGAATGTTTTTACCTGCATCCTTTGTAAGAGAAAAAAAAAAAAAAAGGAAGCAAATTCAGCATTCATCAACAGGAAAGTGGATACACTGTGGTTATAGTCTTACTGTGGGATAGTATATGACAGTGAAAAAAAATTAAAACTAAAACAACACGATCTACATGGATTAATTCCACACACATAATGTGGAGAACAAAGTTAGTTGCTGAATATATACAGTATAATATGAAGTTTAAAATCATGTTGAACAAAAGTATATATTGTTCAGGATAAATACGTATGTACAGAAGTCTTTATCAAGTTGAGGAAATCCTCTTCTGTTCCTAGATTTTTTATCATGAGAAGGTGCTGGACTTTGTCAAATACTTTTTCTGCATCAATCGATGTGAGCAGTGATTTTTCTTGTTTAGCCTGTTATTAGAGTGGATTACATTGGCTGCTTTCAACTGTGGAACCAAGCTTGCATTCCTGGGATAAACCCCACTTGGTCATAGTGTGTAATTCTTTTTATGTATTGCTGAATTTTATTTGTTAATATTTTGTTAAGGATTTTTGCATCTACTCATAAGTGATATTAGTTTGCAGTTTTCCTTCTTTGTATGGCCTGTCTGATTTGCTTTCAGGGTAATATTAGTCTCATAAAATAAGTTGGAAACCTTCCTTCTTTTTCTCTTTTCTGGAAGAGACTGTATAGAATTGGTATGAATTCTTCTGTAAACCTTTGGTGGAATTCTCCAGTGAAAGCATTTGGGCCTGGAGGTTTCTTTTTCAAAAATTGAATTATCAATTCAATTCAGTATAATTCTTCAGTTTCTTTAATATATATATGGGACTATTTAAATAATCTATCCCATAGTGTGTGAGCTGTGTTTTATTTTGTGGAATTGGTCCATTTCATTTAAGTTGTCAAATTTATGTCTCTGGTTTTTGGTATTCTCTTACTGCCTGCCCTTTGATGTCTGTAGAGTCTGTAGTCTCTTCCCATTTCACTTTCAATATTGGTAATTTATGTCTTCTCTTTTTTCTTTGTCAGTTTTACAAGAGAGGGGTTGGCAATTTTATTGATCTTTTCAAAGAACCACCTTTTTGTTTTATTTTCTCTGTTGTTTTTGTTTTCATTTTCAATGATTTCTGCTCTTATTTCCTCCTGCTTACTTTGGGTTTATTTTGCTTTTTTTTTTTTAATTTTTTTATCCTTATGTTAATCCCCATACATTACATCATTAGTTTTAGATGTAGTGTTCCATGATTCATTGTTTGTGCATAACATACAGTGCTCCATGCAGAATGTGCCCTCCTCAATACCCACCATCAGGCTAACCCATCCTCCCACCCCCCTCCCCTCTAGAACCCTGTTTGTTTTTCAGAGTCCATCATCTCTCATGGTTCATCTACCCCTCCGATTTCCCCCGCTTCATTCTTCCCCTCCTGCTACCTTCTTCTTCTTTTTTTTTTTCTTAACATATATTGCATTATTTGTTTCAGAGGTACAGATCTCAGATTCAACAGTCTTGCACAATTCACAGCGCTTACCAGAGCATATACCCTCCCCAGTGTCTATCACCCAGTCACCCCATCCCTCCCACCCCACCCCCCACTCCAGCAACCCTCAATTTGTTTCCTGCGATTAAGAATTCCTCATATCAGTGAGATCATATGATACATATCTTTCTCTGACTTATTTCGCTCAACATAATACCCTCCAGTTCCATCCACGTCGTTGCAAATGGCAAGATCTCATTCCTTTTGATGGCTGCATAATATTCCATTGTATATATATACCACTTCTTCTTTATCCATTCATCTGTCGATGGACATCTTGGCTCTTTCCACAGTTTGCCTATTGTGGACATTGCTGCTATAAACATTGGGGTGCACGTACCCTTTCGGATCCCTACTTTTGTATCTTTGGGGTAAATACCCAGTAGTGCAATTGCTGGATGATAGGGTAGCTCTATTTTCAACTTTTTGAGGAACCTCCATACTGTTTTCCAGAGTGGCTGCACCAGTTTGCATTCCCACCAACAGTGTAGGAGGGTTCCCCTTCCTCCACATCCCCACCAACATCTGTCGTTTCCTGACTTGTTAATTTTAGCCATTCTGACTGGTGTGAGGTGGTATCTCATTGAGGTTTTGATTTGGATTTCCCTGATGCCGAGCGATATTGAGCACTTTTTCATGTGTCTGTTGGCCATTTGGATGTCTTCCTTGGAAAAATCTCTTCTGCCCATTTCTTGATTGGATTCTTTGTTCTTTGGGTGTTGAATTTGATAAGTTCTTTATAGATTTTGGATACTAGCCCTTTATCTGATATGTCATTTGCAAATATCTTCTCCCATTCTGACGGTTGTCTTTTGGTTTTGTTGACTATTTCCTTTGCTTTGCAAAAGCTTTTTATCTTGATGAAGTCCCAATAGTTCATTTTTGCCCTTGCTTCCCTTGCCTTTGGCGATGTTTCTAGGAAGAAGTTGCTTCGGCTGAGGTCAAAGAGGTTGCTGCCTGTGTTCTCCTTTAGGATTTTGATGGACTCCTGTCTCACATTTAGGTCTTTCAACCATTTGGAATCTATTTTTGTGTGTGGTGTAAGGAAATGGTCCAGTTTCATTCTTCTGCATGTGGCTGTCCAATTTTCCCAACACCATTTGTTGAAGAGACTGTCTTTTTTCCATTGGACATTCTTTCCTGCTTTGTCAAAGATGAGTTGACCATAGAGTTGAGGGTCCATTTCTGGGCTCTCTATTCTGTTCCATTGATCTATGTGTCTGTTTTTGTCCCAGTACCATGCTGTCTTGATGATGACAGCTTTGTAATAGAGCTGGAAGTCCAGAATTGTGATGCCGCCAGCTTTGCTTTTCTTTTTCAACATTCCTCTGGCTATGCGGGGTCTTTTCTGGTTCCATACAAATTTTAGGATTATTTGTTCCATTTCTTTGAAAAAAAGTGGATGGTATTTTGATGGGGATTGCATTGAATGTGTAGATTGCTCTAGGTAGCATTGACATCTTCACAATATTTGTTCTTCCAATCCATGAGCATGGAACGTTTTTCCATTTCTTTGTGTCTTCCTCAATTTCTTTCATGAGTATTTTATAGTTTTCTGAGTACAGATCCTTTGTCTCTTTGGTTAGATTTATTCCTAGGTATCTTATGGTTTTGGGTGCAATTGTAAATGGGATCGACTCCTTAATCTCTCTTCTGTCTTGTTGTTGGTGTATAGGAATGCCACTGATTTCTGTGCATTGATTTTATATCCTGCCACTTTACTGAATTCCTTTTTGAGTTCTAGCAGTTTTGGGGTGGAGTCTTTGGGGTTTTCCACATAAAGTATCATATCATCTGGAAAGAGTGAGAATTTGACTTCTTCTTTGCCGATTTGGATGCCTTTTATTTCTTTCTGTTGTCTGATTGCTGTGGCTAGGACTTCTAATACTATGTTGAATAGCAGTGGTGATAGTGGACATCCCTGCCGCATTCCTGACCTTAGGGGGAAAGCTCTCAGTTTTTCCCCATTGAGAATGATATTTGCTGTAGGTTTTTCATAGATGGCTTTTATGATTTTGAGGTATGTACCCTCCATGCCTATACTCTGAAGAGTTTTGATCAAGAAAGGATGCTGTACTTTGTCAAAAGCTTTTTCTGCATCTATTGAGAGGATCATATGATTCTTGTTCTTTCTTTTGTTAATGTATTGTATCACATTGATTGATTTGCAGATGTTGAACCAACCTTGCAGCCCAGGGATAAATCCCACTTGGTAGTGGTGAATAATCCTTTTAATGTACTGTTGGATCCTATTGGCTAGTATTTTGCTGAGAACTTTTGCATCCATGTTCATCAGGGATATTGGTCTGTAATTCTCCTTTTTGATGGGGTCTTTGTCTGGTTTTGGGATCAGGTAATGGTGGCCTCATAAAACGAGTTTGGAAGTTTTCCTTCCATTTCTATTTTTTGGGAACAGTTTCAGAAGAATAGCTATTAATTCTTCTTTAAATGTTTGGTAGAATTCCCCTGGAAAACCATCTGGCCCTGGGCTTTTGTTTTTGGGAGATTTTTGATTACTGCTTCAATTTCCTTAGTGGTTATAGGTCTGTTCAGGTTTTCTATTTCTTCCTGGTTCAGTTTTGGTACTTGATACATCTCTAGGAATGCATCCATTTCTTCCAGATTATCTGATTTGCTGGCATAGAGTTGCTCATAATATGTTCTTATAATTATTTGTATTTCTTTGGTGTTGGTTGTGATCTGTCCACTTTCATTCATGATTTTATTTATTTGGGTCCTTTCTCTTTTCTTTTTGATAAGTCTGGCCAGGGGTTTATCAATCTTGTTAATTCTTTCAAAGAACCAGCTCCTAGTTTTGTTGACCTGTTCTACTGTTCTTTTGGTTTCTATTTCATTGATTTCTGCTCTGATCTTTATTATTTCTCTTCTCCTGCTGGGTTTAGGCTTTATTTGCTGTTCTTTCTCCAGCTCCTTTAGGTGTAGGGTTAGGTTGTGTACTTGAGACCTTTCTTGTTTCTTGAGAAAGGACTGTATTGCTATATACTTTCCTCTTAGGACTGCCTTTGCTGCATCCCAAAGATTTTGAACAGTTGTGTTTTCATTTTCATTGGTTTCCATGAATTTTTTAAATTCTTCTTTAATTTCCTGGTTGACCCATTCATTCTTCAGTAGGATGCTCTTTAGCCTCCATGTATTTGAGTTCCTTCCGACTTTCCTCTTGTGATTGAGTTCTAGTTTCAAAGCATTGTGGTCTGAACATATGCAGGGAATGATCCCAATCTTTTGGTACCGGTTGAGACCTGATTTATGACCTAGGATGTGATCGATTCTGGAGACTGTTCCATGGGGACTAGAGAAGAATGTGTATTCCGTTGCTTTGGGATGGAATGTTCTGAATATGTCTGTGAAGTCCATTTGATCCAGTGTGTCATTTAAAGTCTTTATTTCCTTGTTGATCTTTTGCTTAGACGATCTGTCCATTTCAGTGAGGGGGGTGTTAAAGTCTCCTACTATTATTGTATTGTTATTGATGTGTTTCTTTGCTTTTGTTATTAATTGGCTTATATAATTGGCTGCTCCCATGTTAGGGGCATAGATATTTACAATTGCTAGATCTTCTTATTGTATAGACCCTTTAAGTAGGATATAATGTCCTTCCTCATCCCTTATTACAGTCTTTGGTTTAAAATCTAATTTGTCTGATATAAGGATTGCCACCCCAGCTTTCTTTTGGTGTCCATTAGCATGGTAAATGGTTTTCCACCCCCTCACTTTCAATCTGGGGGTGTCTTTGGTTCTAAAATGAGTCTCTTGCAGACAGCATATCGATGGGTCTTGTTTTTTAATCCAGTCTGATAGCCTGTGTCTTTTGATTGGGGCATTTAGCCCATTTACATTCAGGGTAACTACTGAAAGATAGGAATTTAGTGCCATTGTATTGCCTGTAAGGTGACTGTTACCGTATATTGTCTGTGTTCCTTTCTGGTCTATGTTGCTTTTAGGGTCTCTCTTTGCTTAGAGGACCCCTTTCAAGATTTCTTGTAGGGCTGGTTTTGTGTTTGCATATTCCTTTAGTTTTTGTTTGTCCTGGAAGCTTTTTATCTCTCCTTCAATTTTCAATGACAGCCTAGCTGGATATAGTATTCTTGGCTGCATATTTTTCTCATTTAGTGCTCTGAATATATCATGCCAGTCCTTTCTGGCCTGCCAGGTCTCTGTGGATAGGTCTGTTGCCAATCTAATGTTTCTACCATTGTAGGTTAAATATCTCTTCTCCCGAGCTGCTTTCAGGATTTTCTCTGTCTATGAGACTCGTAAGTTTTACTATTAGATGTTGGGGTGTTGACCTATTTTTATTGATTTTGAGAGGGGTTCTCTGTGCTTCCTGGATTTTGATGCCTGTTTCCTTCCCCAAATTAGGGAAGTTCTCTGCTATAATTTGCTCCATTATACCTTCTGCCCCCCTCTCTCTTTCTTCTTCTTCTGGGATCCCAATTATTCTAATGTTGTTTCATTTTATGGTATCATTTATCTCTCGAATTCTGCCCTTGTGATCCAGTAGTTGTTTATCTCTCTTTTTCTCAGCTTCTTTATTTTCCATCATTTGGTCTTCTATATTACTGATTCTCTCTTCTGCCTCATTTATCCTAGCAGTTAGTGCCCCCATTTTTTATTGCACCTCATTAATAGCCTTTTTGATTTCTACTTGGTTAGATTTTAGTTCTTTTACTTCTCCAGAAAGGGTTTCTCTAATAACTTCCATTTTTTTTTTCAAGCCCAGCTAGTATCTTTAAAGTGATGATTCTGAGGGCGCCTGGGTGGCTCAGTCGGTTAAGTGGCTGCCTTCGGCTCAGGTCATGATCCCAGGGTCCTGGGATCGAGTCCTGCATTGGGCTCCCTGCTCTGCGGGGAGCCTGCTTCTCCCTCTCCATCTGCCTGCTTCTTTGCCTACTTGTGCTCTCTCTCTCTCTGTCAAATAAATAAATAAAATCTTAAAAAAAAAAAATAAAGTGATGATTCTGAACTCTAGATCTGACATCGTACTAATGTCCGTATTGAGTGGGTCCCTGGCAGTCGGTACTACCTCTTGTTCTTTTTGTTGAGGTGATTTTTTCCGTCTTGTCATTTTGTGCAGAGGAGAATAGATTAATGAGAGAACAAAATGCTAGCAGAGTAACAAGGTCCCCAGAAAATATACTCTAAACAAATCAGAAAAGACCTGAAGCAGTGGAAAAAGAAACGGAAAGAGAGAAAAAAGAAAAAGAAAAAGAAAAAGATAAAAACAAACAAAAACAAACAAAACAAAACAACAACAACAAAAAAACCCAGAATGTGATCAAATATGATCAGGCTGGTATATAGATTAGTGCCACACACTAGATTTGGGGTGTATTTTGGTCTTTCAGAAGAAAGTGCCTCCCAAAATTTTAAAGAAAGAAAAACTTATATATGTACAAAAATAAGGGTTGATATGATGAAGGGATGGAATATGACTGTAAAGATGGAAATTATAAAAAATTTTATAAAAGGAATTGATAAGAAGTTGTTTGAAAAAAGAAAGAAGAGGATTTAAAAAAAAAAAGAAAAAAAAAGAGAGAATGTGATCAGGCAGGGGAGTAGAAAAAACCATATACTAGAGATTTAGGGTATATTTTAATCTGTTAGAAGAAACTATCTCAAAATTTTAAAGAGAGAACAACTTATATATATATGCCAAAAAGACAGGTAACTACTATGAAGGGATAGAATATGACTCTAAAAATGAAAAATAAAAATGTTTTTTAAAAAAAGGGATTGATAAGATGTTGGTTGAAAAAGGGAAAAAGAAAAATTCAAAAAGAAATAAAAAGACAAAAAGACAGTTAAAAAAAATAACTTTAAAAGACTAAAGAATCATGGTAAAAAAGCCATGAATTCTATGTGCAGTGTTCCCCTAGCGCTGGAGTTCTGCCGTTCTCATTGATCGGTAAACTTGGTCTTGGCCGGCTGTTCTCGCCAATCTTCTGGGGAGGGGCCTGTTGCCGTGGTTTCCAAATGTCTCTGCCGGAGGCGGAATCGCCCCGCCCTCGCCCCCTCCCGGCTAAGTCATCTGCTCGGGTTTGCTCTCCGGGGTTTTTGTTCCCTGCGAGCTTTCCGTCCAGCTTTGGAGGCGGAGAGTGAAAATGGCGGCCTCCCAATCTCCGCCCCGGAGGAGCCGAGAACTCGGGCCCGCTCCTCAGTGAGCCCCCAGAGAAAAGCCGTCAGTCACTCCCGTCTCCCCGTCTCCGGCCGCACCCCGTGCCCACCCGGCCTCCGACCGCGCGCCTCTATCTCTGGCACCCGAGCCCGGGTGGAGTCTCCAAACCCAGCAGATGCCTGCGGTGCACTCCCGCGTGGCTCCCCCCGGGGGAGGAAGGGGAGTCTCCCCGTATCTGCCGCTTGTTGGGTCCCTGCTGGAGGAGCAGGGGCCCGACTGGGCCGCGGATCACGGTTTATGGCGACCCCGAGCTGAGAGCCCGCGCCTGGGCTCCGCCTCTGCAGCCGGCTTCCCGGCTCCGTGTCCTGGGAGCTCTGCCGCACTCAGGCACCCCCGGTCTTTCTGTGACCCCGAGGGTCCTGAGACCACACTGTCCCGGAGGGTTCCACCCCCCGCTTAGCCACCAGAGTGACCTCCCTCGGCGGAGCCGACTTTTAAAAGTTCCGATTTTGTGCTCCGCGGCTCTATCACTTGCCAGAAGCGGCCGACGGAGGCCCCTCCCCCGCCGTCTATCCTCCCGAATATCCCCGCGGATTCACTTCTCCGCAGGTCCTACCTTCCAGAAAGTGGTCGCTTTTCTGATGAGAGTTGTTGCTCTTCTTTTCTTCAATCTCCTGTTGGGTTTGTAGGTGTTCAGAATGGTTTGATCCCTATCCAGCTGAATTCCTGAGAGGAGACGAAATCCAGGTCTCCTACTCCTCCGCCATCTTGCTCTGCCAGCGGGTTTATTTTGCTCTTTTTCTAGATTCTTAAGAGCTTCTTGATTTAAAAATCCTCCACTTTTCTAATGTATGCATTTAGTGTTATACATTTCCCTTTCAGCACTGACCTGGCTGCATCCCACAAATTTTGATATGGTGTATTTCACGTTCATTTAGCTTGATGTATTTTTAAATTTCCTTAAGAGTTTCTCATAGACTCACGGGTTATATAGGAGTATGTCGTTTGTTTCCAGATGTTTGGAGATTTTTCTGTTATCTTCCCGTTATTCTAGTTTGATTCATTGTGGTCAGAGAACATACGCTGTATGATTTCAATTCTTTAAATTTGTTAAAATTTCTCTCATTGTTATGTAATATACCTCTCTGTCTCTGGTAAAAATTTTTGCACTGAAGCCTACTTTATCTGATACTAATCACCGTTCCTGCTTCCTTTTGATTAATGTTTGCATGATATATGCAAACACATTTCTATCCTTTTACTTTTGACCAGCTTACCTTGTTAAATTTCAAGTGAGTTTCTTGTAGATAGCATATAATTGGGTCACGTTTTAAAATCTACTCTGCCAACCTCTGCCTTTAATTGGTGTATTTAGACTGTTTACTCTAATGTTAATTGCTACTATATAAGGGCTTAAGGCTGCTTTTGTTTTTTTGTTTTGTTTTTCAGTTCTCCATTTCTTTTTTCTGCCTTCTCAGTGTCACTGAAATGTTTTTAAAACTCCATTTTTATCTATCTATAGTATTTCTTGGATGTATCTCACAAAGTAGCTTTGTTAGTGGTGTTCTAGGTATTACATTATTCATGTGATTTATCACACAGTCTACAGTTTAACAGTTCAAGAGAAATGTAGAAAGCTTACCTCCCTTTAAGTCCTTTCATTCCTGTTTATAATTGCCTTAAATTATGTGTAACTTCTACACATGTTGAGAATCACATTAGATGCTATAATTTTTCCTCAATCATCAAACCTTATTTAAAAAACTCAAGATGAAAAGAAACTTCTATTATATTAATCCATATTTTTACTTTATTTTTCTCTTTCCTTCCTGTTGTTCCAAATGTCCTTCTTTAACATTTGCATTCTGTTTCAAGAACATTCTTTAGCCATTCCTTTAGGGTATACATCTGCTGGTAACATAGTCTCTTTGTTTTCCTTCTACCTGAGAATGTCTTGATTTCCCCTTCATTCCTGAAGGACATTTTCACTGAACACAGAATTCTAGATTAACAGTTTTTTTTTTTTTTCTTTTAGCACTAGAAAATGTTGATCTACTTCCATGGTTTCTGGTGGTACCATGATTTCTGATAAAAAAATCCGTTATCATTTGATTTGTTATTTCTGTATAATGAAGATGTTTTCTCTCTCATTGCTTTAGGATATTTTTCTTTGTCCTTAGTTTTCAAAAGTTCGATTATGGTGTGTCTTGTTACAAATTTATTTGTGTTTCTCCTGTCTGGGTTCCATCATCTTGAATTTGTAGATTTTTGGCTTTTGCCAAATTTGGGGAATTTTTGGTCATTATTTGTTTGAATACTTTTTCAGCCACATACTCTTTTTTGCTCTCCTGGATCGCTAATGACATAAACATCAGATCTTTCCATATAGTCCTACATGTCCCTGGAGCTCATTTTGTCTTTCAGTGTATTTTCTTTCTGTTGTTCAGATTGGGCAATTTCAGTTGCTTGGTCTTCAAGTTCACTGACTTTCCCCCGCTCTGTCCTATCCATTTTACTACTGAGTCCATCCAGCGAGTTACTGTATTGTTCAGGTATAAAATTTCCATTTGGTTCTTCTTTATATCTTCTATTTATTTGCTAAGATTTTCTTTTCTTTTTTTTTGCTGAGATTGTCTGCCTTTTTCATTTTTTTCAATTGTGTTTATAATTGCTTCTTGAATCAGTTTTATGATAGCCACTTTAAAATCCATCAGATCACTCCAGCATCTGTTTCACCTTGGCACTGGTATATGTTGATTATCTTTTCTCATTAAAGTTGAAGTCTTCCTGATTCTTGATGAGTTTTGTTTTTCTTTTTTTAAAAAACTGTAACTTGGACATTTGGGATAGTATATTGTGAAAGTCAGTCTTATTTAAATCTTAGCGTACTTTCTTTGACACCATGCTAGTGGGGGAGGGGGCACTGACTCATTCCTCCCAGGCGGAGGTGGAAAGCTAAACTCTCCATTTGGCCTCTCTTGACACTTAGGGTAGGAAAAGGGGGAATGATGCCTTACTGCTACTGGGTGGGGTAGAAGTTTAGGGTCCCCACTAGGCCTTCACTGACATCATCCTGGCTCAGATGTTGATTATCTTTTCTCATTCAAGTTAAAGTTTCCTGATTCTTGATGAATTTTTTTTTAACTATATCTTGGACATTTGGGGTAGTATGTTATAAGAATATGGATCTTATTTAAATTTTCTGTTCCCCACCTGGCCTCCACAGACACTGCAAGAAGATAGGTCAGTGGTGAAAGTCCTGGACCTCCACAAGACCTTCTCTGACACCACCCTGATGGGAAGGGAAAGAAGTGTCTCATTACTATCAGGTTGGGAATGGAAGTCCAGGTCCCTACGTAGCCTTCAATGACACTGTGGGAGGGGGTTCCTCTTAATATTGGGGAGTGTTGCAGGTCCTGGCTCTCCACAAGAACTTCTCAGACACTATCCCAGCAGGGAGAAGGAGGGAACCTCATTATAGCCAGAAAAGCCTTGGCTGACAGGGTAGAGAGAAAGGATGGAGCCACAGTTTCGTCTACAGTGTCTGACCAAAGCAAGGCAGTTATTGTCTAAACGTTTTCTGTCTTGCCAGGCTGCCCCTTTCCTAGTCCTTTAGCTAGACAGTGCAAGCTTTTGGCTGGAGATGTGTGGTCTTTACCATTAATGTTTTGAGGTTATAGCTTCTCTAGCACCCAGTTCAGGATAGCTGAGCCAAAAAAAACCCCAGGGAACTCACCTCTGTGTTGCTACTCAGGTCCCAAGGTCCCCAGCTGGCTTGCCTTCTTCCTTCTACCTCTCAATCTTCTTATGTTTATTTTAGATACAATTTGTAGGATTTGATTGTACTTAGTGGAAGAAATAGGGGAAAGTGCATCTCCTCCATGTTGTCTCAAATTGGAACTCTTATTTTTATATCTTTTGGTGTTTCTAAAATATTTCAAAATAACTTCTTAAAAGATTAGATGATGCTGGTGAATATTAAAGTATCCCACTCTCTGCCTCCTCACTGCTCTAGAGAGGACTAACTCCCTTTTCCTGCTCAGCCTTGTCCTTTTCTTCAGGTTTCCCCCTTCCATCCCCTCCCACCAACCCGAAGAAAAGAAATTTAAGCAGCTTCTGTTGAGAATAGGGCTAAGTGGCAGACAGAAGCCAATAGCAAATCATGTTACATCCAAATTTGATCATGGGAAAAAGGGTTATTTAAGGGGGTTTTAATATTTTTAAAAGGGAAGTCATTAGAGGGTTATAATATTTTAAATATTTAACTATTAGTACAGTACTATGTGAAGGTTCTTGCTCCCATGAATCATCATGCACAGAGGATTCAGAGAAGAGACCACCTACCAATCCAAAGAGATGTGTTTCAATATTTTAAGAACCAGGATAGTCTTACTGGCACATATTAGCTGAATACCAGCCTTATCTATAATAACTACCCAATTTTTTTTTCTGTAGTGAAACTATAAAGATGAAGAAAGTTGTTTAAAAATATTTCTAATGACAAACAGTACTTAATCAGAGTCAGGAAAGGGTGAACTAAAAGAAATATCTGATAATTCTTATTCCTTCATATTGCTAGAGGAACTCAAGAACCATGAAAAAATACATTAATTAATTCCTTTTGAGAGATGCAGTCGAGATCCTGTTGGTCACGAGTTAAACGGAACTCTACAATCCTTTCATAATCAGAAGAACAAAATATTTCAATACCCCAGGGTATACACTAATGTTATAAATGGACACACTGAAATTTCAAAAGCAGAATCCCAGTTGGATATATCCCAAAATCACTATCCACACAGCAATGCAGAGATCTTGGGAGAGTTTGCCGTCTGATATTTCAGAGCAGGAAGCAGTTGGAAAAATCATTAAGAGCTATGAGAAAAACTGAAATTACATTTCTAAAAGCTAAGAATAATTTACATTTTAAAAAGACACTATTTGGAATCACAAAAAAAATTGATAGAGAGAATTAAAGGCATGTAGAACATTTCTTTTGTAGGTAGTTGGTTGAGTGGGAAACAGGATCCATGGCCAGGTAAGACAAAGGGATTGGACATTGATCAGAACAAGTTTTGCGTGTTAAGACCAAATGTCAGCTACTGGTCTACTTGCGGCCCTGAGGGATTGGAGGGAGGATGAGTTTGGTGTTGAAACCTGGGTGGCTGATGACTGAGACCGTGTGTCTTCTGTGTTGGACAGACCCTTTGTCACATGGAATTGGCTGTTTACATAGCTCTGTAAGACATTAAGAAAAAAAAAAGACAGTACATAGAGTTAACCTCCTGGTACACAAGAGATTTATTTGTTTACAGAGAAAATAAACATTGCAATGTTGTAAGCACCAGAATATTGTTTAGAATTAATTCATAACAAACTAAAGGGAACAAAAGACATCCAAACAAGAAAAATAGGGGATGAGTTTCAAAACACATCATGTGCAGGGTTGGATGAGCCTTAGGCTGTGTAGACTTGCCCAATGATCAGAAGGCTGGGACCCCAAGTAATCCCATGTTACTTTTCTATCCCGCTCATACCTTCTGCAATGATGCCTGGGACCATATTCTTTTACAATCATACCTAACCTGGCTTAGTGCACGCATGTGTGTGCGCACACACACACAGACATGCACCCATATATATCCTAAAGTCCCTCCTAGAAAAGCCTCATCCACTGTGCTCTAAGGTTGGTTTGTTCACCAAGGATGAAGACACCAAGGATGTACCATAAAGTTCCACTGGGGACTATGGGCAGCAAGAAGAGTTTGAAAGATAGAGACTGAAGGTAGAGCACAGAGTGGCCACAGAGGAAGCCAAATTCTCCCTGGGGAGAAGGAGTGTAGCAGGGATTGAGGAAGTGAGGCAGAGGATTCTACAGAGAATGAGAAAAAATGGAGTGACCCATACCATAAGATTAGGAAGACTCCATCTATCAGGCAAACAGAAGCAATCTGAATCATGAAGGGAAATGGGCCTTTCAAAGGTATAATCAGAGCAAAAAGGGCACATTCCATGAGATGATACTATGGGACCAAAAAAAAAAAATAAGAGAGAGAGAAGAAAATGAAGAGCTCCTCCTTGTTTGCTGCTGCTGGTGCTTCTGTTTTTCCCCTCTACCATGGAGATGTTTTTCAAACTGGAAAGGGTAACAAAAACATCTTAAAAGAAGGAAGGCCCTGAAGAAGAAAAAAGACAGTGGAAGAGTAGGCCTCCTTTCTAAATCAGTTCAAGTTTCCACACCCAGGTAAGTTGAATCCCAGGGTGCTGGAGTAAACTACAGAAGTGCTTTCAGAGTTTGGTCTTGGAGAGCTCTCTGACAGCAAGAAAAGTACAGGAGACAAAGGACACTGCTTGGAACATGCAGAACAAAGGAAACATGGGAACAAAGATTTACAAACTAGTGCACTTGACCTCAAACCTTAGCAAATTCAAGTTTGTGAAAGAAGTGGTTTGTGCATTTATAAAACACCATAGCGGGTGATAAGTGTTGGAAAGAGTTTGCAAATTATGTCAAATTAATTATTTCAAATTAACTTAATTTCCCTTTTATTTGGGCAGGAGTCAACAAATGTATAGCCCATAGGCCAAGTCCGGTCTGCAGTGTGTTTCAGTAAATGAAGTTATTGGAACCCAGGCTATGACAGCTAATTTACATATTGTCTATGGCTGCTCTCACACCACAATGGGAGGGTTGAGTCACTGCAGAAGGCTCTAGCCCTTTACAGAAAATGCTGACCTCTGAGTTAGAACGCACCACTGAAATAGTCTTGTCTTGATTTCTGCAAGGCACGTATCAAAGTTTCTCACATAAGGACACTAGAGAGATATGAGTAGAAATCACATGGCAAGTAGGCTCTCCCTGGAACTGAGTCCCTGAAGACTTGTCACAGGACACTACTCTCAGCCAAGTCCTGGATCCTATTGTTGGCAGGGACTAGAACAAAGGCATAGGTAGCATGCTTGCTGGTTTTACAGAAACTTATAAAACTGTAAATATGGGGGCGCCTGGGTGGCTCAGTTGGTTAAGCGACTGCCTTCGGCTCAGGTCATGATCCTGGAGTCCCTGGATCGAGTCCCGCATTGGGCTCCCTGCTCGGCAGGGAGTCTGCTTCTCCCTCTGACCCTCCCCCCTCTCATGTGCTCTCTCTCATTCTCTCTCTCTCAAATAAATAAATAAAATCTTAAAAAAAAAAAACAACTGTAAATATGGAGGATGAACCAACACCCAAATGATCGAATTAAACTAGAATGTGGGGCTGAAACCAAAATAATAAAAAGAAGAAAATAAAAGCTGCCCTCACATAAGAAGAAAATCAAGTGCCTATGTGTTAGATGACGGAAACCTGGTTTGGCAGTTCGTGTGCAAAAGACAGGTGAGCTTAACTGACCCGGAGCCAATCGTATGACCTATTGCTAAGCAAACCACCCCTGAGAGACACCGGCAAGACGGCAGACTGGGAAGCTCCAGGCCCTTGCTCCCCTGTACAAACACTGAACAGTGAGACTAACTGAAACAACCTTGTAGGAGCTCAGTGAAAGAGCCCTAGCAACCAAGCGAATGCCCAATCAAGAAAAAGCCACATTTTAAAAACAGGAGGAAATTTCAGGGTTTTTTGCCAACCAGAGAGAGTAGAGCACTGTGCTAACCTGCCTGGGGGCTGCCTGATGGGTCTCTGTGTCCCCTAACTCAGGTTTCAGAGGGCCACGAGTGACACGGCTGGGATCCCACACAGCTGAAGCTGCAGGAAGAAGCGGGTAAGGCTAGTGAAGACCCAGAACTACGAACGCCTGGGGCAAGACATTACTAATTGAAGAGGACAAAAGAACATCTTCATAAGGTCCCAAGAAGAAGCTAGGGTAAGACTGTTAGGGAAGTGAAGACTTTAAAAAGTGGCTGTGTATGCTGGGGAATTGGAAAAAAGCATACGCATAGGTCCAGGAAAAGTACACGCCCAGAAAAGGACTGGAGAGACCTTAAGCCTTCACACTAGACTGACCCTGGGCTCAGGACAAGACCCGGGGCGGCCTGCACACTTGGAGAGGTGGCTGCTTTTTCAAATGTGATGTCAAAACATCACATGACACATAAAGAAACAGGAAAACATGGCTCATTCAAAGGAACAAAATAAATCTCTAGAAACCATCCCTGCAGAAAACTACCACCATCTTCTGCTTATGTGTATACAAATTTATAATACCGAGTAGGTATCTAGCACCTGACTTCTTTCTTACACCACACCCCATCTTGTTGGTTCTAGATAATACCATATATTACATTATATTATATAATAATATATATATTATATATATAATAATTACATTATATTATATAATATATAATAATATTATATTACATTATATTATATAATAATTATATAATATACATGTATATTATAATGTAATATATGGTGGTATAGGACGTTGCTATATTACTGTAGGACAGATATCATTCTCAAGGCTCAGACATGATCTGATTTGCCCAACACTGTGCAGTCAGACAAAAGTAGAAATGGAGCTAGAACCTGGTCTTCTGATTTTGAATACAATGTTCTTTTCACAGGTAACAGCCCACTTCCACTCTGGTCAGACTGTTTGAAATGCAGTTTTTGACTCTAAGTATCCCATTGAAGGAAGGGTACAAGAGGACAGAAAATAAGATGCGAAAGGTCTGGAAACACTGTCCTATGGGACACCAGAACCACGGTGGGCCTTGGTGACACATTTGGTCCAGAGCTCCTGGAGTTTTGTCCTCAGGCTCCTAAGTGGCAGGTCACAGTCTTTAAGGGGTTCCTAGAACACTCCCCACAACTGGTGAGATGACCAGAAAGTGTCTACTTCAGAATCTGGGATGACTCCTGGAACTTTGGTCTTGGGACTCTAATCCTTACCGTCTGTGTCCACCCTCACAAGTAAAATGCTTGAAAACACCTTATCTTGGCCGGCTGTCCTGAACGTAAGTACAGCTGAAGAGAGAGTCCTCCACCCTTGAGCTGGTGAGAAGCTGCCTGTTTAGGAACCTGCCTCTGGACATGCCAACCACTGTGTCCTCTTGTCCCTGGCAAACTAACAAGTCTTTATTCTCTTTCTGGCTCCCCTGGTCACCCTAAGGAGGGGGTCCTCACCTCCCCTCTGGGCTCAGGCAGAACTTCACCACCCACCCAGGCTATAAATGGAGGCTCCCTGTTAGCCTGCAGGTCCTACAGAATCCTCCAAGTTACTCATTGTTCTTTCCATTGCTCACAGAGCCCCACCTTCTATCCCAACACTGGGTTACTTTCATCCGTTCTCTCTCCTTTCACCTCTAGCCCTTCAGTCTCCACAACACTGTGCAAGGTCTTTACTCGCTGTCATTTGTGAACACCCCTAGTATGCCCAGAGACAAAAATGCAATGCCCCTCTTGTCGGGGCCTGGAGATACGCACTCACCTGTGTGTTGAGGAGCAAGGGGCATGAAGGGGGTGACGTGGCTAGGCTGGGCCAGATCCTTTAAATCTAAAACCAACGGGATTCGGCCAGACTCCCAGGGCAGAAGATGGGCCAGCAATCGGAAACCTTCCAGGCTTCTCTTCACCCTCACTGAATGGAGCCCAAGTCCTCAAAGACCTCCTGCGGAGAGCACGTGCCCGCAACCTGGGAAGACCCCTGCTGGCAGAGTGGCTCAGTGGGCAGAATAGCAGCCTATTCTAAGCCCATTCTAAATGGCCTACGTAAGTGACCTTGGGCACATTCCTGACCTTTCTGAACTTCGTTTCTCATCTCTAAACAATGGGAGACAAAAAACCCACCCTACCTCAGAGGAGAGAGTCTGACTTAAAACACTCATTTAATTAAAAAAAAAAAAAATCAGGAAACAGTGGGAAATAGATATAATTATGATATTAATATTTATATGAGAACCGTATGTAAAATGACACATACCTTTTAGGGCCTGATCGGCCTCACTATCACTTACTCCTGATCCCGGGCGGGAATAGACGCTGCCCTCTGGAGGCTGAAAAGCCATTTCTTTTGACCATGGATGAGAATGAAATACGGTAGAATAGTTCTTGGTAAGGTGGGAACCTTTGCCGCTGAAAAACAAAAAGTGCATGATCCCGTTGAGATGACAAGCTCCCGAGCGCCACACGATCTACACCTGTGACCGCACCGGGTCACCTTTCCGGAGCCGTGTCAGTGGCCTGTGCCCGTCTCTGTTGAGCTCAAGCATTCAGCGGTACCTGCGGCAGGAGTTACACAGCATCGGGCATAGTAAAAGCTGTACATATTAGCATAAACCTCTCCTCCAACCGACAAAACATAGCTGAACGCCTACTAAGGGCAAAGCATCGTGATGGATGCTGGAGCGGACACAAGACGAGTAAGGCACAGATACTAATGCCCAGGACTTTAGAATCGAGTGCAATTTACATATGGCATCTCCTGCTATTTCAAGGACAGAGGATATGAAAACGTATTAGGACAACACACTGGGCAAACCTAATGAGAGTCTTGGGGACTGTGATTTTATTCCCCTTTTAGGATAAGGTTCGGGTGTGATTAGCGTGCCCAATATCCCTGTGTTTGGCCCAGTGCACTTCCTGCCACCAGGTTACTCTCCTTTGGGATTCACCTGCTTCTTGGCTTCGGAGCTCCCGGCGGGGGGTGGGGGGGGCGGTGGGCAGCTTCACGGACCAGAGGGGAGAGGCTCATCCTGCAGAGCACTGTGAAGTAATTGGGCTTTGTTGCTTTGTTCACAGCAAGATTAAACATTATTTCTTAATCTTTAAGTTTATTCATTTATTACTTAGCTTTTCTCCTGTCATTTGTACACTGTCTTTCCCTCATTTACCTTTGGAGGATCTATCTTCCTGTTTGCTCTGTCAATTTGTGTGAACTCTTTATATATTGAATGTTGACTCTTTTGTTACATTTTAAGTAGCCTGCTGTTTTTCCTTTTACATTTGTTTTGGACCTAGAGAAACTGAAGATGTTTATATAGTCAAAGTGTACTCACTTTTCCCTCTGTGATTTTTCTTATTTCTCCAAAAACATTTCATTAATATTTTAAGCAACTTACTGGGGTTGACCCTTAAACCATGTGAGGGAGGGTTAGGGGTGCTGACCCTCCCTGCAGTCAAAAATCCACATATGACTTTTGACTCCACAAAACCTTAACTACTCACAGCTTATTGTTGACTGGAAGCCTTACCGATAACAAATATCGGTATATATAAGTTAATTCAAGCAACATAAGTTAATTAACACATATCTTGTATGTTGTATGTATTAGATACTGTATTCTTACTCTTACAATAAAGGAACGTAGAGTAAAGGCTATTAAGAAAATCATAAGGAAGAGAAAATACATTTATGGTACAGCAGGACACTGTACTGCAAATAACCCGTCTATAAATGGACCCATGCAGTTCCAGTCTGTGTTGTTCAAGGGTTAACTGTCTACACATATAATTAAAACTAAATTCTATTATGCAGAAGAGCTTATAATAAAAAGCAGCAATCCAAGCCCTACCTCTCCCAACACCATTTGTACTCTCCTGAGAGTCATTTTTTTTTTTAAAGATTTTTATTTATTTATTCGAAACAGAGAGAATGAGAGAGAGAGAGCACATGAGAGGGGGGAGGGTCAGAGGGAGAAGCAGACTCCCCGCTGAGCAGGGAGCCCGATGCGGGACTCGATCCCGGGACTCCAGGATCATGACCTGAGCCGAAGGCAGTCGCTCAACCGACTGAGCCACCCAGGTGCCCCATTTTTTTTTTTAAGATTTTATTTATTTATTTGACAGAGAGAGAGGCACAGCGAGAGAGGGAACACAAGCAGGGGGAGTGGGAGAAGGAGAAGCAGGCTTCCCGCTGAGCAGGGAGCCCGATGCGGGGCTTGATCCCAAGACCCCGGGATCATGACCTGAGCTGAAGGCAGACGCTTAATGACTGAGCCACCCAGGCACCCCAAGAGTCAACCATTTTTAACCACGTCTGTTTTTAGATATTCTGACAATAATCTTATTTGTAAATAATACGTTACTGGCTTTTATTGACTTACCAGTTTTAAGTCAATCTTTGGTAGATATGGATGTCTGCTATCATCAGAAAGGATTCAGCTCACTTAATAACACTCCCCCTGTTTTTCCTCCCCCAAAGAGCCCTATCACTGTTTTCAGTTCCTCCATCTGTCAGATCTACACCTTCATGTATCGTATTTCAATCCTGCGTTTCTTGTTCCATCAACAACAGATGATGCATGTTGACTTTCCACCTCTACCTCCTCAACTTTGTCATTAGAGCTCTACTTTTCACTGCCAGTGTTAATTACAGTTAAGTTTTGTCGTCAGAGTGTTGTCTTTTCATGATTTAGCCAAAGATTAATTTAAAATGTTGAAAATTAAGAGGTAATTGTTTATTGCAGAGCCTGGTGGTTGAAAGTGATTACACTTTCTTCCCTGTAGTTCCAACACGATGACTACTATTTCAGCACAGAAGCACATTTCTGGGATCAAATGTCAAATTCAGGTTGACCTCCACTTGTTCACACTCCACATTTAAGTTCATATCTTTGCAGTAGCAAAGGCTGATGCAAATCGGGTCTATTCAGGATAAAGCTTGTCATTTAATGAGGGTGTCTCTGTCTACCAGGATGATATTATGACTGTAGCAGAGATGAAAAGGGTAGAAGCAAGTTTTAATGAGCTGTCCTCAGGAGTTCAAGGCCCTATTACTAGGAAACACAGTCCAATTAGCTATCTGGGCTTGTCCTTGACCCAGGAGGAAATGTAGTGGGTGATGTAGGCATACTGAGGGGACACGTCCAATGTGAGGACACTCATGCTGTCTGGGTTATGTCTGAATGGCAAGCAGAAGCTGCAGTTCGTGGGTGGTAGCCCATGGCTGGAATCCAAAATCAGCTCTCCTGGAAAGCTCCCACACTGGGCATGGACACCTGCCTTCTGCTCAACCTATCAACTACAACTAGGGCTCGATGGCACCAACATTCCCAGGCAGAGACAGTCCAGGATTGAGCAATCTCCCTGCAGCTAGGGTTCTGCTTAGACGTTTTGAGTACTTGTAAGGACACCTGGGTGCCTCGGTTGGTTAAGCGTCTGCCTTCGGCTCAGGTCATGATCCCAGCATTCTGGGACCAAGCCCTGCATCGGGCTCCCTGCTCAGTGGGGAGTCTGCATCTGCTTCTCCCTCTGCCTCTCCCCTGTGCCCTGATTGTGCATTCTCTCTCTCTCTCTCTCTCAAATAAATAAATAAATAAATAATCTTAAAAAAAAAAAAGAGAAGAAGCTTTGAGTACTTGTTATCAACAGTTATTCTATCTATCTCAATTTTTCTCAATTGAATTGCTCATTGGAAGGAGGGAATCCCTCATACCAGGTTGGACTGAATTCTTCGGTTTGTCTCTTTTTGTCAGACAACAATTTTTGGAATCCCTTCACAGAATACTAGTCCCCCTTCAGGTAGAATACCATGATCCTAGGAGACTTTGTTTTCCAACCTCTTGCTCCCACATAAGGTAATTGAGTTTGTCTAAGAAGCACTTCCTAAAGAACTGAGACCAATACTGCCAACTTCTGGATTTCTCAGTGACTGAACAGCTCTTTCTTCTTGCAGTGGACAAGTGACATTAGTAATCCTGCTTGGGAGCTTCTCTCCAGAGTATACTAGACTGAATCTTGTTCTACTAAATACAACGTTAGATGCATTTATGTTTTATGGGCTAGACCTTCTATTCCAAACTATAGAAGCATAAAGTTTTCTTCCTTCTTTTAATTAAAAAACACAACAATCCATAGATTGTATGGCTAAATCTCTAAAGTAATACCAAGATAGTATGTTGAAGGGAGCACAGAAAGAAAATAGCAAGAAAAATGTCACTGGATTTTTAATACATATTAGTTTGTTAGATTTGGTGTAGCAAAGTACTGTGAACTGAGTGGCTGAAATTTAATGTCTCATGGTCCTAGAGTCTGTAAGTCCAAGATCAAGGTGTCAGCAGGTTTGGTTCCTTCGGAAGGCTGTGACAGAGAAGCTATTCTAGGCCTCTCCTCTAGCTTCTGGTGGTTTGCTGGCAGTCTGGTGCTCCTTGGTTTCTACATCACCCCAAGCCCTCTTCCGGTGCGTGTGTCTGTGTCCAAATTTCCCCTTTTTATGTGGACACCAATCATATTGGTTTAGGGGTCTACCTTACTACCTTACTCCAGTATGACCTTATCTTAACTAATTACATCTGCAACAACCTTATTTCCAAATAAGGTCACATTCTGAAGGGACGGACTCCAGCAGGTGAATTTGGCAGGGGGTGGGGCGGGGATGGGAGGGGCACAACTCAACCCATAACACATGTTCTGGTCTCTTATTTTTGAAAAAGACAGTAGGTCTTCATTTAAAGCACACACCAAAAAAAAGGTGGGGGGAGTCACAGAACAAGGTCTGTCTTTCAACAATTACTTTTTCCTTTCTATCAGAGAAAGTATTAAATGAAAATGCTTTGAAAGACAGATGTAAAAAAGTGATAGAGTTAAAAGACACACATATGTTACCACCAGCAAATGGTCAGATTTGAGGGTAGGTCTGACCCCCCCCTTTTCACCATGGGGACAGATGATGTATAAGCCCAGTGTGGCCTGTTAAGCATATTAATTCTCTGTTATGGTCTGAATGTATCTATCCTTCTCCCTTCAATTAATATTGAATATTAATACTAATTAGAATACTAACTAGAATACTAGGGCCTCTAGTAGCTAGTGAAATGGTAGGCTTGAAGGAACCCCTTAGAAGGCAAGGTTATTTTTCATCATCAAGTTTATGGGAGGAAATCCAAGTGCTACAGCAATAAAACTCAGAAATAAAGGAAAACAGCACTCATTTTTTAAACTGTCATTCTTATGACACATGCCATCAAAAAATATCCTTTTGCTGTGGCAGACCTTTAAGATAACTTTTTAAAGTGACGTTAATACTTCAAAAATTATTAAATATTCACCACTGAAAATATGGGAGAAGAACAAAGAAATAAAAATTGGTCATAATCTCATCACTACAAGATAATAATTGATTCTATTTTGGTGTATTTTCAGTATTTTTTTTCCTATACATACACATGAATATTTTTAAACCTAATTACACTGGATATACATATGTATCTCAATCTCCATACTTATTATTATATCATAGGCATTGATTGTATTTAACGCCTTATAACTTTAACATTTGTTTTAACATGTAGAGTGATGTGAGAAACTTAATTGTATCTAAAGGGCCAATTTTGGGCACCTGGGTGGCTCAGTTGGTTGAGCGACTGCCTTCGGCTCAGGTCATGATCCTGGAGTCCCGGGATCGAGTCCCGCATCAGGCTCCCTGCTCGGCAGGGAGTCTGCTTCTCCCTCTGACCCTCCTCCCTCTCATGCTCTCTGTCTCTCATTCTCTCTCTCGCAAATAAATAAAATCTTTAAAAAAAAAAAATAAAGGGCCAATTTTTTCCATTTATTAAATATTTCATCAAACCATCATGGATTCTTAGTTTTTTTTAGTATATAAAAATAAAATATATATCCTGTAAAGACAATTTACAAGTTACAAAAAAAGGATAAAGAAGAAAATAAAAATAACTGATATTTCTAGAGAAATCTCCCGTTAATAATATTCTAGTGCACTTCATTCCAGTCCCATTTCTTGTCTATTATGTTGCCATGGATTCAGAAGTAAACACAGCAGAAGCAGGAACAGAATGTAGTACAGAGCCTGCAAAGGCCAAGCACTAAAATCAGTGGTGGAGTGTCAGCTGTGGTCTATATGCGGTCTTCAGCTTAACACCTACTCAGCTTTTGAACTACACTTTGATATATTAAGCACTGGAACCCTGAAATGCCCTTTTGTATATTAGACACCAGCTGGTAAACATTTAGAAACACAAAGCTATACTAATCAGAGATGTTAATTGCAAATTACAAACACCAACTCTGGCTCATTTTAATACCTGAAAAGGAGTTACTGAAAAGCTTTCGTGTAGTTTATAGACTAATGAAAAACTGAAGAATGAGACCTATAAACTGGGCAGGAACCAAAGTAAGCTAGGTGCCAAGAACACAGACAGCCAGGTCTCAATACGGGAAGAGATCATCACTGCTTGCCCTCCACAACGGATTCTTGATCTTCCATTACCGGTGTCTTGATGGATCTCTAACTGCCCTTGCATCTTTGTGTCACTCCCTCAAGATTCAAAATCCCAGAGAGAAGCTTTCAATTGGATGAACCCAGGATATATGCCTGTGTCTTCCCTGGAGGGCCAGGATCTACTCCCTTCAAAGTCCATGGTGGAAGGTGGGGCCCTGCTCCCCAGTTTTAAGATTTCTCTGAAGCTTAGGGAGGAGTGCTGTGATCTTAGCTAATCAGCAGAAAATAACTGATTTTATTCGACAAAACTCAACTCACCTTTTCTCAGAATACAGTCCAATGGGAGCTTTAAAATAATCTTCACAAAGCTCAAAACTTTTCTGTAATTCTAAAGCTGTAAAATAATGTAGACCATTGATAATAGGTGCTGGCACCGGACCCCTGAAATCAGAAAACAAACAAACAAACAAAAAAAACAAAGAATTTTGTAATGATACCAAGCATACACACACATAATACCTAAATACCTAAATACTGACTGATATACCCACATAATGTAAATGCCAATAAAATCTATTTGGAATAATGTAATATATCCACTCAACATTTACCCCAGAACTTGTCTTAAAACACTAGCATTATTACATTCTAATTTGTAGATTAGGTGAATTTGTATTGTTTTGAATCTTCCTTATCCATTAAGTCACTAATATAGGCAAATTATCTTCCTACTGATTAGTATGTATTCTGTGTATTCTATTATAAACTCTAGTCCATTTGTTATGTGAGTCCAGCAATGTATCAACTGCTATAAAAATTGAAATAGATATTTTTGAATTTTGTTTCTAATCCAGTGCTTTGAAATGATACCAGAATAAAATATTTCTAAAAATTCTAATATTATACTCTCAACTGAACTCCAGTGTAAACTATTCTTTTTTCATCTTTACTAGCCTGTTTCCCCAGAGTGACTTGGAAGAATCATTAACCATTTTTAGTGAAAAAATCCTGTCGCTATTCACCTCAGACTTGCTAAACAGAGTTGCTGTGTGCAAAGTAGCCCAATTGCATATAAATGCATGCAAATTCGAAGCATCTATCTGTCCTGGTATGACCCATTTGGAGCTCATATTTAAAACTGCTTCAGTTCTCTGTCCCCAGTGTTTTAATAAGCATGGCCCTGCTGCTGGTCGGAGGTCACACAGACCCCAGCTTTGCTGCTCTGGAAGACACTGCCTATCTCCTGGCCATCACCTTCCTGGCCCTTCAGCAGAACTCTGTGTATGCCACACAGCCTATCTTTTGAATCAGACTATCCAAAGATAGCTTATCAATATGGAGAAAATTCATCACACTTTTTGGATATGTAACAAAGTGACAAAACTTGGTTTCATTTATATTGGATGAAGATTTTCAACAGATAGCTTAAAATTACAGACAATAAAAAGAGCTGAAATTGAAAAAAAAAATTTAAATGGCTTCTTTATTCTGCTTCCTTGAATCACTGCATTCTAAAAAGCTTTTTAAAATGCTATAATTAAGGTCTTGTCATGTTCTTACTAGCTTTCTGAAAACAGGGACTTCACTGTATTACTCAAATTTTCTAAAATGTGACACAGGAAAGAGAATTCAGAATATCAAAGCCTATAACATTAATGAGAAAATAAAATGCAAACATTCTATAGCTATACTGTGACCTAGTTATTCATTTTGAGTAAATATTAAAGCCTAAATGTGCCTCTTGATATGTAATAATTAATAGTACAGTAATTATTATAGCCACTAACTTCATGAAGCCTTTACTATACAGAAGAACTAAGTAAAAACTTTCATATTAAGAATAGAGAACTCATAGGTTAATAAAGATACAATGATTCCCACCCTCATGGAATTTACAGTTTAATATGGAAAGGAGGCTTTAAACAAATGACTTTGCACATAATTACTATTGTTTTGAGAGTCATGATGGACAACAGCAAGATATACAATAGGATATAATGAACCCTCAGTCATGAACAGCCTTGGAGAAGGCGGATATATATATATTCAAATTTCACCAGAAATAGCATTCTTTATAGGCTTCAAAGAATGAAAAAAAAAAAAAAAGCCATCAATTTCTAACAGCTATGAACACATTATGTCTTTTTAAAGTATATATAAATGAAAGGAAAATAAAACTTCTAGAACTAGGTTTACTACTGAATCACTGGGTCCACTTTAGTACAGAGGCCCCTGTTCACGTTGATGATTCATCTGGTATATTTGGATACTAGAGAATCAATCTAAAGATGCCCAGGTATAAATAAATGTGATATATCATTACCTTTGAAACAGGAGGGTATGATGAGGAGGTATCTTTCCCATCAGGGCCTGCCGGGCTGTCTCATATTGTCTCTCTATAGATTCTCTTTCCTAGGCAAGGAATATGATCAGAAAATTATACTGATGTTAAAAATATGTCAGATGGTGAAAGTAGCTATAATCAATATCTTCTTACTAGAGATTGTCAAATATGTGGAAAGAAAAAGGGGAAAAAGGACTAAAAAACAACTGGTATTGGTTCAGTGGAAAGAAAAAAAAAAACTTGGGCGCCTGGGTGGCTCAGATGGTTAAGCGTCTGCCTTCGGCTCAGGTCATGATCCCAGGGTCCTGGGATCGAGTCCCACATCGGGCTCCCTGCTCCTTGGGAGCCTGCTTCTCCCTCTGTCTCTCATGAATAAATAAATAAAAAATCTTAAAAAAAAAAAAAACTTTATAAATTAAATATTTTTACAAAGAACACAATATATCAACTTCATTTGACATCTAAATAATGTGGCAATTCCTTGTTAATGTTTATATATATATTTTTATCTTTCCAATGAGATTATCTCTCAAGGATATGTATTATTATTGTCTTTTTGTCTTCCCAGATCTTCGCACACAGAGTAGTCAACTGATTGATTATATCCAACAATGTTTCAGTACCACCCTGAAATATCTCCCACATTTCACCAGCATGTCACCATCACTATATACTTCAGTAAACATTTGATGGGAAAACAGAGACATAAAAGACACAATCACTGCCTTCAAAAGGTTTATAATCTGGTGGCAAAAGGGGATTTAAAAAGACAGAGAAAAAAAAAAAACAAGATAGCACATGCTGTTTTATAAATACTACAATGTATGCCTATATATGGATTATGTAATGGAGTGTGATCTGTTTAGCAACCGTCCAAGTGCTGGATCTCCTCACTTTAAGCAAAGCCGATGTATAAAATTCTCAATTTACAGAAAAGATAAATCAGCAAATTGCTTATTTGTTTTACATAAAAGACTAAAGAAGAAAGGGATTTATAATAACATTTATTTAAACAGCAATCTTTGCTTGCAGTAACTGAATCTAAAATAAACCTCTTTTGATTTTAATGTGACTACCAGGTTTGTCTATGAGTTGATATTTAGTTAAAATCACATAAGAAATGACAGCAAACAAGTACGCTAGGGGAAGAATACCCACCAAACCTATGGTTGTGAGCCCCTAACTCCGGGCTAACCACTTGTTCTAGCCTTGGGGGCTACCATAGTTTCAAGTGGTTGCGTGTGTTTTGGGGGAATTTTTCAAGAATCAATTTTTAAGGGGTAAGTTGATGTGATTCTAAAAAACATTTTTGCGTTACAGAAATTAATCTGCAGGAGTGATGCCAAGGTTGGCCCAGTGAACACCCCTGGGAAACAAGTCCACACCCCAGAGACCAGAAGTCCCTTTGGTCACTCCTATGTTTCCCTGTACACAGCGTACACACACCTGAGCATAAAGTGGGAGCTCAATCTACATCTTTAATGTACAACAGTATATATTTGGGGAGATAATATAAAGTGTGAATCATGTCTACCATTCTTCATGATCTGGAATAGAATTTGCTGTCAACGGTTGCTAGCTTGAGAAATTCTGGGTCATGCTTTTGAAAGTGTTCCTTAGACACCACGACACATGAAAGCTAACATGCAAACTCACTAAACACAGGCTCTCGGGTGTCTATTTGGTCGTCAAGACCATTTAACGGTGTCCCTGGCCATTAGCTCTGTGATTCTGTCTAAGCAGGACAAGGAGAAAATATCTGTCGGGCTGGAGGGATGGAGTCTGTAATGGGACAAGAAATGAAGAAAGAAACTCCATTTAAATTTCACCATTCAAAACTGTTTAAATAACCCCATAGTCCTTGCACTATCATCTCCCACTTAAATTGTTTCATATTACTACAAAATTACTATGTATGGATGAACTCTGCTGTCCTATCCACTCTCAGGTTAATGTGTTATTATTTTTCCTCAATTACTCAATAGCAGTACATATATTCTCTATTGTGATTTTACTTTACACCATCTTTCTTTTTTTTCTGTATTGATCCCCCATTGCAATTATATCATGACTGGGAGGATATGACAGTAACGGTGGAAGTACAGTCTGCATCTTTCAGAATTCCCACACAAAAATAGTTAGAGCAAGCCAATGGCAAAATGAAAAACATATCAAAACATCAGCAAGAAAACTAGGTGAGGAGATTCCCCTCAAACCCCAAATCAGAAGAGAAATCCCTTCAAACTCCAAAATACAGGTGATAGTAGCAACACCACCACATGGTACCAGTGTCTATGCGAGAGGAAGACAAAGGAAGCAACAGGGGCACTAAAACACCTGAGAACAGGAGAACCTCAAAACAGCTAAAAAGTATTCACTGGGAAGAAAAGCAGCACAATTGGGCACCACAGCTGGAATCCAGGGGAGCCTGTTCCTACCCCAATAGTAGGTAAGAATAAGGGGTCCACAGTAAGTTCTGAAACTGACCTGCTGGGGCCGTCTTCTAGGACAGGGGCCCACACTAGAGAAAAGCTGATAGGAGTGGAATCAGAATTAATTAGGACAGAGTCAACAGAGACAAAGAGAAAGTCTAGACCAAAATGGTGGAGGGGAACAGAGCCCAGAAATGCCCAAAAGAAAACTGCCATATATTTAAACACAATTCTAAAGAACCACACTTCCTTATAAAAGTTCGAAAAAATGAATTTCACATAAAAATGAGAAATTTCCTAGTAAAATCCCAAAGCTCTTATTTTAAAAAGAGAAAGGAGCAGGATAACCCCTTTATATACAATGAAAGTGTGCTCATAAAACAGATAAAATCTGTCATCTACTATTTCAAAACTAACTAAAAGACATTAAGGAAATAGCATAAAACATTAAGAAACAAATAAATTACCATTTTTTTTCCAGAGGGAGAGAGCACATGAGTGGGGGGAGGGGCAGAGAGAGAGGGAGAGAATCTCAAGCAGGCTCCTTGCCCAATGCAGAGCCCCACATGGGGCTCGATCTCACAACCCTGAGATCACAAACTGAGCTGAAATCAAGAGTTGGACGCTTAAATGACTGAGCCACCCAGGTGCCCCAATAAATTACAATTTTTAAAACTCCTAAGTGAGGTGACAGACCTCAGGAAAGAATTAGAAATATATGGGGAAAAAGTTACTTCAGAAATGAAAACTGAACTAGAGGGAATAGAAGAGTGAATAAAAACAACAAATAATACCTTCAGAGGACTAGAAAGTGAATGGAGGAAATTTTTTAAACTCAAAAAGAAATCAAGAGGTAACAAGATTCAAGAGAAAATGACAAATATTTAAGATAGACAAAGAAGATCCAACATGCAAACAATAAGAGCGCTTGATAAAGAAACCAAAACAAGCAAACAGGATAGGTCACAAAAACTACAATTCGAGTCTCAAGTATGACAGACTGTCATCGGCAGGCAAGAACTCAGGAAATGCTGCCTCCGTAGCCCTTCCTGGATCTAGCAGAGAATGCGCCTAGACAACAGAACTACTAGATATTGGCCTGAGGCCTAATGATGAGTATTAAGTGTGTACATATTTGAGAACTAAGACAAAATGAGAGTTAAAAGGGAGCGAACATATGACTATGTGCTGAGAGTGTAGCTGGAACACAACCACAAATAACCAGGGCTGGGGGTGGGTGGAGAACATGTGCAAACAAAATTTTTAACTGTTCTTGGTCTTTCTACTGGGTGCTAGTCGTATTGGTATTGTTATGCGGAGACTCTTCGGCCCACGATCTGGATAAACCATGTGAGAAATTTAGTGACACTGTAGTTCTATCATCTCCCATGTCTTTCAGAATCAGGATGCTCAGTGTGAAAGAAAGATACGTAATAGAGAAGACGACGAGTAAAAATCCCCAAGTCTTGAATCTGAATTGGAAATATTAACTTGAACTCATGAAGTTCATCTCATCTATGCACAGAAAAAGCCTAGAAGCAATGACCACCCCAGTATTGACAAGCACTCCTGGCAACCACGTGTCCTTGCACTATCATCTCCCACTTAAAGAAACCAGGGCTCCTTGGAGAAAAGATGGTTTGCAGGTCTGGGACAGGGAATGCACAGAAGAGCATAGAAGATCTCGTTCTAACAGAGAGCAAGACGGCTACTAAAGTCGACATGGATCATATTAAAGGACACAGGAGCCACCCTTAAGAGGCTCTGACTGGCCAAAGGTAGAACAATTTGAGTTTCAATAAAGATACAAAATGCAGTGGGTAGATACCATTCAATACATACAAATCAAGAACATAATGATCATAAATGATATTTAAAAAGTAATTGGTCACCATCAGAGAATAATAGGAAACCATTATCTTGAAAAAAGCAGTTAGATGGGGCGCCTGGGTGGCTCAGTTGGTTAAGCGACTGCCTTCGGCTCAGGTCATGATCTTGGAGTCCCGGGATCGAGTCCCGCATCGGGCTCCCTGCTCAGCGGGGAGTCTGCTTCTCCCTCTGACCCTCCTCCCTCTCATGCTGTCTCATTCTCTCAAATAAATAAAAATAAAATCTTTAAAAAAAAAAAAAAAGAAAAAAGCAGTTAGATAGCTGATCCTATATGATCTGTGCCACTTGGTAGCCAGGTGGTAGATGAGAGGAGCATCTCTTTATAGTATTATTCCAGCTAATAAATCTGGTGAATGCCGTGCGCTGAAAAATGCATCTGAGTAGATGAAAGCACTTTTCTTTTGGAATCAAAATTGACATTGCTAAGCTGTGTGATCTTGGACAAGCTCTCTGAGCTAAGCTCTCCCACAGTATTGAGAAGAAGTGGTGCTTAGTAGATTTAGGTGCCCAATATTTTGTCACCACAGATCCACCTTCTCACTGGCCTTCATACATTCAGTTACTTCATGGGATTGGACTGCACTAATCTGCCACACACACACACATTTGCTAAAGTGGCTTTGAATGAATCAGCCATTCAGCAATTTTTCTGGAGAAATGGCTTTCAGTAAGCTGGTCTGCCCCAGGAGTGAAGATGGTCCCTAAGGAGGTCAGAAGACCTGGCTGAAGAAACAGATACAATTGAAGTTCAAGTGAAGGTTGAAAATCAAGCTTCTTCTGGAAGGCAAAGATCTAGTCACAGTTCCAGAGCAGAAAATCTTCACTAAGCCATCATGTATGTGCAAGAATGTTCAGCCTTCCAGGCAGCCAACCATGCAAAATGGGGTTGCTATCAGTGAGGGGAAACTAAAACACAGTGATATATAACAAAACTCATGAACTTCAACTTCTTTAATCAATAGTATATGTGTCATATAAATAAAAACCTTTTACTGGATAGTGTTTGTTACATACTTTTTGCAATGGTAAGAGAAGAGCCGTGCGTTTGTTTTGTTTTGTTTTTTACTCAAACCTTAAAAGAAAATTGCATTTAAGAAGTAAGGCTGATCAATATTTTTTTTTACAGTTCTCCAGGAATCTTTCAGAGATGTTCAAATTAATATGCTCTGGGAGTCGTTCAGAAAAGTAAGTACCATTTAAGCTAAGAAGAGAGAAGAAATGAAACAACAGGATTGATTAAGCAAGGAATAAGGAAATACACTGAATATTTTATTACTATTTAAACTCATATTAAATTATGGTCATATTCATGGAAAGTATTTGATATTGATAAACTATTAGAGTTACAAGCAAGAAAAGTGATGTTAGCAGATGTTTTTCCAGATTTGAAGACAAAGAATAATACTCTTGGATATTTCTTCCTAACAGAGACAAGCCATGTGGGTCCCAGTGATCCCACAGTTGAGAAACAAAACATAGCTGTTGGTACATTAGGCGTCAGTAATCCTGAGTGTGTCGCATGCTCCATTAGCCCATCTTCTACTCAAAGAAAGAAGTGGTAGAAGGGCTAGAGACACCGACCTCACCCCACCGATGAGAGGAGACCAGAGGCATCTCTACCAGACTGTTCCATTCAATAAGGGCAGGGATCAGCTCCACTTTGTTCTAGTGTCTAGAACAGGGTCCAGCAAGCAAATACCTGCTATCTACTGAAAAGCAAATCTAATCCTTATACATGGTAGGAATTCAACAAATTCAAGATATGTGAGAAGAAGGGAAGATGAATGAGTGAGAAGAAAGGAAGGGAAAGAGTTAGGGAAGGGAAGGGGAGGGAAAGGGAGGGAAGGGGAGTCCTCTGCATATGGGAAAAGACAGGATGGCTATGACAGCAAAGGCTCTTCCTGGGATTGCTCAACTAGCAATGACAGAATGCACTCGTCCTCCAACGAACCATCACGCAGACTATGGACACGACTTTCCCCCACGGCCACACCTCCCATAGCTCATTATGTCCCTTTTCCCAGATTTATATCCAGGGGGACAGGAAGCTAAGTCTCAGCCCTTAGCAAGCTCTCACCCTAATGTGCTCTACTGCTGTGGTCTGGATTCCTCACTCTCTTCGAATCCTTCAGATTGATCATGTAGTTGCACCTGTTTGGTTGTGGTTTCAGCATCACCCTTGGACTAAAACCCTGTAGACTGCCCTTGATTTTTCAAGCTGCAGGAAATCCTACCCAATCTCAGAGAGGTTAAGTAACTCATTGAGGCTTGTCCAGCTAGTGAACAGACAAATGGCCCTCATTCCACTACACCAGGTGCCCTCCTCCACCCCCAAGTGCCAGCATCCCTTGCGTCCTTTTCAACCTTTGCCACCTCCTTCCCTCTTCCGAGATAAGCACTCTCCTGACTGTGACGGTCACCACTTCTTTGTTATACTTTTACCACCTAAATATGCATCCCTAAGTATTATGGTTTAGTATTGCCAATTTTTAAATTATATATTATTAGAATCATATAGTGTGTACTCTTTTAGAGTCAAGAATTCTTTGGTTCAACAGGATGTTTGAGAGAGACATTCATGGACCAAAGTTTGTTCATTTTCATTACTGTACATATTTAACTGTATGAATATTCAAAATTTTACTTGGCCAATCTACTGCTAGTGGACACTTGAATTTCCAGTTTAGGACCACTATGCACAAGGCTACTATGAACATTCTTGCACATACATTTTGGTGCACATGGCCACACATTTCCATTGGAATCCCACTGTTGAGGCATAGGGTATGTGTATGCTCAACTTTAGTGGATAATGCCCACTTACTTTCTAAAGTGTACAAATTGAACCTTCCACCAGTTGTCTTATAAAAATTTCCACTATTCCACATCTTAACAGTCGGCTCAGACTTTTAGTGCAGCAGTATCTTACTGTGGCTATAATTTGCATTTCCTGATATGAGGTTGACTCTCTCTTCACATCATTATTGGCCATCTGGATATTATCCTTTGTAAAGAGGTTTTTCCATGAGTTATTTTTTCTTAATAACTTATAAAAGTTCTTTATATATTCTAAATAAAAGCATTTTGTTATACTTATTATAAATATCACCCCCCCTCTGTGTGGTTTGTCTTTTTTCCTCTTTAATACTGTTTTTTTAATACATGTTACTAATTTTAATGTTCCTCAATGTTTTAAACTTTTCCTTTGTAATTAGTGCTTTTTGTATTACATTTAAGGAATCTATACCTGCCTCAAAGTCATAAAAATCTTCTCTTACATTATCTTGTAGAAGTATTCTTGCTTTGTCTTTCACATTTATCTAGATAATCCACCTTAAATTTTGTAATCACACCTTGACATACATGAAGTTAGAAACTCTGCATAAGGAAAGGGTGGAATATTTGGATGGGATAAGACAGAAAGACCTCACGTGCACAGGGAGTTTGAGGTAGATTTGAGCAGAGAGGAAGAATGCCGAGAGGAAGAACACTGTCTTCAATTAAGTGGGAAGGAGCTTCAGAGAAACAGAACTCAGAAAGCCTAGATGATGGAAATTTCCACCCATCCATTACTGTCAAATGGTTCTCTTGATAGTTTCTAAAGGTAAATATGAATACATTAAATCTACAGTGAAGACACCAAAAAAGGCACAAAAATTTCTACTTTCTGGGGGGAACAATTTAAGATACAGGTTTTTGACAGAGGAAGTTGCAATTTTTCTTCAATCCACTAAAAGCTTTCAAAAATACATGGAAATTTATGTTGGGGAAAGTAAAATGAGCAAAATAACATCTTCTCCAAAGGGTTGCAACGAAAGGTACATGAGATAATTTACATGAAAGCCCTTTCCAAATTACAAATGCGGTGTAAAGGCTATTTATGTTCTCTAACATAACATGATAACGTCTCTCTGAAGCTTCTGCTGTCATGTTGCTCATTTTGCATTGTTAACAGCTACACAAAAGGTTAATAACCTAAAATCTGAAAAGTACTTAAAATTTAAAAATAATATTGAATCCATCATCTTTAAAAGAAAATGAGGCACTAAATATAACCTTAGGCACATTCTACCCCATATATATGACAGCAGCAATCTAGTATTTTGCACCTATTTCTGAAGAATGTATCTACCTGTTGGTTGTTGGGGGATTTGATTTGCTTCTCTGTGAAACTGCTGTTACATCGTATCTCTGCCAGCACCGATGGGCAAAGACCCCAGAACCTGGAGGCTGCAAGGATTTTGAGCATTGTTACCATCGGGGATCAGTCACTGCTAATGCTCTAACAGGGGACACAAGAGATGTTCTAGACCAGGCTCTGGACGCCCTGGATTATGGGGCTGAACAGTTTCTCAGGGAGGTGACTGCAGGGAAGGAGTGACCCCGGGGATAAGTTCATGAGACTACTCTTGACCACAATGCCTGCACCCCTCCCCTGTCGACCACCACCAAGGTGGCCCCTCGTACTATCACACTGCCTTTTTATCATACTCTTCCCTCTCCAGTTTCTCCAAACTCTTCATTAATTTTATACTGAATTATTAATATTATTGATTGATTATTATTATTGGTCATGAATTATAGCTAAGAACACATTGTTTGTGTCTGAGTTTTTTTGTTTTTCCCCATCTCTGTTCCTTTTATCCTCTGTTCTTGCTCCTAAATACCTCAGTGCCCTTGACCAGACAAAAGCTGTCTTTAAGCCTGGAGTTTCTCTAACAGGTGAAATTCAGACTGGTCATGTTTAAATAAATCATGATTACCCACTAACGGGCAGAGGGGTATGGCAAATCAATGGTGTGTGTTGCTCATCAGTGGGTTGAGGCTGTGCGGCAGGACAGCAGAAGTGGGATGTGAGGGGTTCTGGTTGGCAGAACACAGACTTTATCATGAAGGAATAACAGTGGCCAAGGATTTGTTCTGGAATTTACGCTATGGATATGCCATGTCCTGGGGACATAAAGAAGAACCTATATTTGCAAGTCTAAGCCCCAACAAGCATAAAGCCATATTATCCAAGGACAGGATAACAAGTGTAGAGAGAAAGGGGGGGACTGACCCATAAAGAACTGAGGTTTCCCAGGATGGAAAGATAGAGGCTGAGAGGCTCCTCATGGAGAGGGAGCCCCCTAGGGGTCGGTACTAGGCGAGGGTACTGGTAGTAGAGGATATGGAGAATACCAGCGCCACTGGCGCAGAGTGGAACTCAGGCTCTTAGACCAGGGGCATCTCCATGGTAACCATGGTGGTCTGGAAACCAGGGGCTCTTCCCCAGTCTTCCAGGATGGTGAAACCCTCAGGGTTCTTGAACTTGATCCAAAGAATGGGAGTGATCCCAACTCTTCATGACTGATATTTGACTTCCCACAGATCCTGGTGGATGGCAACAATTCCAGAATTGATCTATTTTGGATAAATCAATATGATATTTCCTGCCACTTAAGTATCATGGTACAAATTCATATTATTTATAAATGTTTAGAGCACACCCACCCTGTGTTCCTCCTAAGAAGCCCTGATCTGTACCCGTGCTGTTTGCCCTTCCACAGGTGACTGGACAAGCAGTCTCACATGATCTCTGTGGAATGGCTTGAAAAGTCCAGCTGGGCCAATTAGATCCTCTTGCCTCCCACAGTATGAATGACAGAGACAGAAGTGACCAGGAATTGGGAGCACAGAGCCAAGAGGCAATGGAGAGTCAGGGCTGCTGTGCATGAGAATGAGCTCAAATTACGTGGGAGGGAAGCCTGTGTGAGTGGAGGAGGCTGGCCAGGAGAGAGAGGACCACAGAACACTTGAGAATCAAGAGCAGAGACGACAGGAACTTGATGCCTCTGGAAGGCAGAGAAATCCGAGCACCTCACTCGTTCATTCCAGTGCCGGGCAGTACCTGTGAGGTCTGTATCTCATCCCTGTTCATGATGCACTGTGAAGCCACTCATTACATTTTTTCTATGGCACCACCTCTTACTTAAGCTGACTTGATCGGGCATCTGTTTCTTGCCCGTTGAACATTGGCATCGTAGGACTTAATCTGAGCAGACCGCAGAGCTATGCCTGGGTATTCTGCAGCCCAAGATTTTTCATCTGAAGTAACCAGTCTGATTCTTTCGACCACCGCCTATGGTTCTGACTTTAGAGTATGATGTGATTATTTGCTGACAACAGCCTCGCCTTCAGGAAACACAAACTAGGAGTTGACAACCAAAAGGCAAGTCCTGTGGCAGTGGCCATGACTTAGGCCTCCTCATACTCCCAGATCATCCTATAAAACTATGACAAATGGAAAATGAGCACAACCTAATCTGCATGCAGAGCCAACTCTGCACTCAATCCTCCCGCACATATCAATTTTTCTGGGTGGTCCAAGAACTGAGTTGGGACAGTTATATGACTGGCTTGAGTGCTGCAAAGTTATAAGACAGGGCCTCTGAGTGGACTCATTTTGAAGGCTAAGCACAAGAACACTTAACATTTTACCCCAACAAGAAAGCCAGTTTTCTCTTGAAATACATATTTTACCACGTTAGTTCTGTCAAAGTCCTTTTCTATTCTTGCTAAAGAGCTGAGTGTCCGAGTATTCAACTAAGGGCTAGAGAAAGGTACTCACAAAAGCTACACTGAATATTCTTTGTAGAGCCCATGTCTATTCCTACAGGTGTAGAAAGAGGCTAAAAATTTGTCTTCAGCTCATACCAGAGAAGAGTTTTGGCAAAACTTAGTCTCAAAATACCCAAATCCCCTTTTGGTCTGAGCCATGTGATGCTCAGATGAGGTTCTATCCCTCCCTGCTCCCCCCCCCAGTCCTTACCACTGGGGTTTTTTTGGCTGCAAGTTTGGCCCATAATTTCACAAAGTAGTTTCTGTCTGTAGAATCCAGGAAATCACACAAATTCGAAGTGGAGAGCTTCCTAGAAAACTCCTCAGATTTCATTGGAGATATCTTAATATCTGGTAGGGAAGAAAGCAAAGTTTACAAATAAAAGGCATGAAATAGGATAAGGGAAGTTCCTGAAGTGAGGGAAATTTTTTGTATCTGGATTGTCCCAAACACAGCAAACTAAATACTTAAAGTCTGTGCATTTCAACTTGAGAGTAAGATAACAAAAATATGTCTTAGGGGCTCCTGGGTGACTCAGTCAGTTAAGCGTCTGCCTTTGGCTCAGGTCATGATCCCAGGGTTCTGGGATCAAGTCCTACATAGGGCTCCCTGCTCAGCGGGGAGCCTGCTCTCCCTCTCCCTCTGCCTGCCGCTCTGCCTACTGTGCTGTCAAATAAATAAAAACTTTAAAAATATAAAATAAAAATATGTCTTAGAAAACAAGGTAATAATTATTATTGATTATAGTAAGGACAGGCCACAGCACCTAGTAGACGTGTCCTGGGACCACACTTGGTGCTCTCAACACAGGCTTATGAAGGGAACTGAAGTAAATCTTGGTACATACAATACCTTCCAGACACTTAAAAGTCACACTGATAATTACTTTCCATTTGACAAAATTCTCCTAAAAGGCTAGAAAGAAAACCTGCAACGCTGAGAAGAAACTTAAAAAAATAATGGAATGGATGATGAGGTCACTGTTTGACAGAATTTATTCATAAATAATGCTGAAAGTTTCCTTTAAAACACTAGAATATCCAGAGACCTAGAATATAAAGAATCTAAATTTCTATTACTGCTCATCCATAGAGAGCCCTGATGTAAGTGCTTTTGGATATATATGAGCATCAACTCTTTCAGGAATATTGCTTTAAAAGTGCTAAAATAAAAAATTTAAAAATGCCAAAATAAATTATTTCCACATGCTCCACCAGTCAATATGGCTGACTGAACAGACATGGGAAGCTCTCCTCACCCAAAGACAAGAAAACACTAGATAATATATAACAGAAATTTGTCTTGCCTACATAGCACTGCTGAGAAACCAAGAAAGAAAAATTTCCAGGTGCTGGAAGTGAAGGTTCCAAGTCAGAAGAGTGGGAATCGGTGCCAAGAAGTCCAAGTGCTCCTGGGGCTGAGGTTTCTGGACTGACAGAGGCCAGTCCCTGTGTTCTTGATGCAGAAGTCCTGGACTCTTTGATAAGGTGAGAAGCCACAAAGGGGGTGTCTGGAAATCTCAGCCCACGGACCGAGAGACTGTGCCTGGACACGGAGTCTTGCCTGGACTGAGGGTGGAAACACCTGTGGAAAATCAGGCCTCTGATCCTGTGTTGTGTGCTGGTATGGAACCTGAACTCAAACTCCCACCAGATTGTGTGGCAATCCCAGGCCAGTAAGAAAAGGAAAAAACTTGTAGGCAAGTCAAAATATTTAATCATGTCAGAAAGTCTAAAGCTCCACAACCCAACACCTGCCTTGAGAGAGAGAGACACAGAGAGAGACAGAGACTCAGAAGATACAACAGACGAGTGAGTCCGCACCCGAGGAATTCCAGGCAACAGAGCAATCTGAGGAGCACTGAGGTAACTACGGTTCTAACAGTCACAGCGATAGTAAGGGATAATCGCATGTGGAGACCTTCTTTGTTAAATCTTCATGATGGAAAAGCCATTCAGTCCATATTTGTTGAGTACCTGCTATGTGCCAGCTAGGGCTCTGGACGTTGGAGATACGGCAGTAGACAAAGTCCTGAGCTGTGGGAATTACATTCTCAGGTTGGACAGAGACAGACACCACATCAGATGCCATCGGTGGCGGTATTGTGCAATGAAGTGAATGGGAAGCCAAATAAGGAGCCAGAGCCAGAGAGGGTATGATGGTCAGAGAAGTCCTCTCTGAGGGGGTGACATCCGGACAGGCAACTAAATCACAAGAAAAGCATTCAACTATCTGGGACAAAAGCACTATCATGCAGAAAGAGGTGCTTTGTATAAAGACCCAGGAGCATGCCTAACTGAATTAAAGAATGGAAAGGGCTGAAGCAAGGGGTGGGGGATGGGATGGAGATGATGGAGCCTGTGATCATTTAAAAAGAGGAAAGAGGGAAAATACTTGTCCTCTTGATGGGACTCTAAGAACCAAAAGCACTGTGAAAAAGACCAGATGAATTTGAGAAAAGTTAAGATAAAAATTAAAGAAATGGAAGCTATATTCATTGAGAGAATTTCCACAAAAATTTCCAGTCTATGTGTCAGGGTTCCTTTTTCTACTTTCTGAGACATCAGCAATTTGTACCATGGTGTAAACAAGTCAAGTTCAATCTGATGATACAATGGAGCTATAATTCCAACAATTTTATGTCTTTATGGTTTCTCAACAATAAAACATTTTGGATAAAGATAATGTGTTTACATTACTATTAAACTATCTTGTAATGCCACCACTTTAATGACTTGGACTCCTATAATGAAGAGTTTCATACAGTTCTTAAAACAGTTACTAATGTCTTAATACATCAATGGACAGGGATCCTGCTTCTCAATTATATATATAATTACCACTCTTATAATACCCTGCAACAAAAGTTTAACATATCTTTTTCAAAGTACCTACATTAAAGACAACCTTGAGGCAACGTTAAAAAATATAAATTACAGTCCACAAAAACAACCAAGTCCCTCAGTATAAAGGCTAGTTAAATGAAACACAAATGAATTTAATGACGCATGACAGATTTTAAAGTTATTTTATAGATTAGTATCATTATTAAATGCATGAAAATATAAATGAATTACCCGGAACAAGTGGAAGTACATCTCAAATTAGTTCTAAGTAGCTTAGACCTTTTATTTAGACTTCTATCCCTTTGCAGTCAAGTGAATTAAAATAATTTGCATAAAACTTTTTAAAAGAAGCAGCATAGAATCCAAACTAAATAACAAATGCAGTACAAGCCATGTACCTAAGAATAAAACATGTTGAGCATATATTTAATATCATGCCATCACACAGACAAAACAAGGCCTTTTCTTGCACAAAGGAGGAAATACAAAACCGGCATGCGGCCACATATCCATGTCAATAACTAGGAATAACATTAGAATTTGGGAATCAGACTGCGAATATTTTGAGAAACAAAAATCCCTACTTTAATAACCAATGTTTCTATATTAATGAGATTAGTTATATAGCAAAGCAACTAAGTCATTTTCCTGTTCAAAAATATGAGACTAAACACTTGTAAACATATATTTTTTAATGTTTAAATAAAACCCTGGGGAAAAAATCAATCAACTGGAATTTGTCTCTCTTTGAAAACCACGGGAGATGTATGACTTGGAAACAGGCTTTAATTTCCAAACAAAAGTTCTCAAATAACTGGATGGTTTCAGAATCGTTCATTTCCCCCCACCCCCAACTCAAATGGGGTTTAAAAACAAACAACACATGTTTATTAGGTAATAGTGAGGTTTTTTTGTTTTTTGTTTTTTTTTAAACTAGAGAGAGTAATTTATCCCTACCATGAATAAACCCATATACATATAAAATATACTTGTAAAATCACTGTAAAGGAGTAAATACTGAAATACGTAACCATAAAAAAGGCCAAAACCAAATTAATGCACAATAATCTGTGATACAGTATTTATTTTTAATGAGAGCTACATAATTTTAGTGGAAAATTAAAGGAAAGCTCAGTTCATTGGGAAGTATCACAAAACTAAAAGTTCTGAAAGAAGCTATTTTTCTAGGGCAGAATTAAATCTTGAAAGTCTTGTCTATCTGTGCTTCCAAGTAAGGAATAAAAGCAACTAAAATTTCACATAATAGCCATAATAATTTTCCATAGCAAAATAAGCTTTTATAGTGGAAAGCTACCAAATCCAAGGAAATAAAGTAATAATGTTCATGTTATACATGATAAAATGAATACACTTATTAAATCATTCTAACAGTAAAGTGCTCTGTTCTTGAGTTTCTAATCAAAGGATAATCAGCTAGTTAAACAGAGTCTATATCAAGACAAAGGAAAGCATATGAATGTATATTCTCACACAGACAGAATGAGGTACAAAAAAAAAGTTTCTTTTCATTGAATTTCACACTGAAATCTCCTCAGTACAGCTGAACTAATGGGCTCAATATTCGGTCCCTGCATTGAGAATGTCCTAATTAGAACATATAACAGGGGTGCTTGGCTGACTTAGTTGGTGGAGCGTGAGACTCTTGATCTCAGGGTTTTGAGTTCGAGCCCTACCCTGGGTGTAGAGGTTACTTAAAAATAAATACATATATAACTTAAAAATAAAATAAAATAAAATAAAACATGTAACAATAGTACCCTGAATTTTGTGGGGGTTTTTTAATGGATGAGTTTATCATGAAGTAGTTAATTGACGCTTTGGAGGAGATAAGATATAGGACAGGCAAATCTCAAGACTGGAAACTTGATACATAAGATCTGCATACGTACAGCACTTGGGCAAGAGAAAGGAGAAGCAGGAAATAGGAAAGAAACATTCAGGGAGCTGGGATACACAGGAAAGCCTTCTTCCCCTTTAAGTAACATGTTTGATAATGAGGCTGGTAATGAGACTTCCACCCAATCCTAAACTCCCACCTCTGGCAAGCGCAAGGTGCTTCCTAAGGGATCATCCTTCAAGAACAGCTTTTTCAAAGATGTTACTTCATTGGTCAATTCCTCTACGAAAGACTTTTTTTTGGCGGGGGGGGAGGTCTTTGTTCACTTTCCTTTGTCGGGGGAAACTGAGGGTCTTTAAAATTGGGTAGCTTGTAGAAGTCAGTCTTGGTCTCAACCCACCGCAAAAGGAAAACAGAATGCCCACTATCTGGTATTTGATTCCGAGTTAAATAACTTGACAGCACTTATTATCTAACCAATTTGAAATGCAGAATATAAATGGCTTTGACTTTATCAATAAAGAAATAACAGTAGTAAAAACAATAGATAGCATTTATTGAGCATGCACTATGTGCCAGGTGCCGTGACAAGCCTTTCATGTGTGTATCACAAGTAAATTTCATAATAGCCCTAGAGCTGATGTTTCCCGACTCACTTCTCCAAACTGCAATGCTGCACGTGAATGTCTATGAAACAATCTCTTGATCTCGGTAACATGTTGCTCAACTACAATTTCTTCCCAACATTATTCTAATTCTGTTTAAGCTCCTTAATTTGATCAAGGTTGTGAAAGTTTTTAAAAGGATTTTCAGAGAAGACCAACCTATTTGCCAAACATTTCTACCTAGTTTGAACGGTTCTTAAATCCAATTAATGATAAAATGCTATGTTTAAATTTTTTTTTGCTGCTTACATGTTAACACTAATACTCCTATACACACTTACTATGTGCCAGACATTGTCTTTCAATTTATTAACTCAAACTCATTTACTCCTCACAATAATCTTGAGGTAGGTACTGTTATTATCTCTACATGAGAACTCTGTAACTTGCTCAGGTCACACAGCTAAACGGTACACAGTGTTGGCATTTCTAGTGATTATTTTGACTGTTAGTGTTATTTGAAATTATGAATTTCTAAGGTTACAAACTTAAAAAAAAAAAAAAGCCTCCAGCTTTCGCTAATCATTCCCTCACTCTCCTAATCACCTTGGAGATGAAAGATTTGGTGGTCTGACATTATTTATCTATCATCAACACAAAGAAATGGGTAGGCTCTTCTTATCCTCTTTTCTGAACGCCTGGTCAAACAAAAAAAGTGATTTCTAGAATTATGTCTTTCAGATTGAACTAAGCAATCAATTAAATTCATTTATGAACATATTGTGCTAGAGACTGTATAAATAGCGCAATTATCTAAAGTGGAATTTGGAGGATCTTTTATGTTAACAAGATGATTTCAGGGTTGTCATGGAGCAAAAGGAAAGGGAGTCAGCTAAGTACTTATTGCTGAAAATACTACTGATCAAGATTTTTTTTTTTTTGCTTTACATAAGAACTTAATTTTTATGCATAAGAATTTTGGACATATCTTCTCTGGAGCCCTAATACTGACAAAGAGCATAACTGCCAATCCACTGGATCCTTGCTATTGTCCCAGAAAGGAATTCAGCATAAATCATATGTCAACCCATCCCATTACACATGAAGTTATCAGATCAGGGAAGCATCTCATGAGCAGGCCTCTAGGAACAGCACCAGAGCAAAGCTCCAGAGAGCTCAGCGCAGGGGTTTCCAAACTGTAGGTTGCAAACTAAATTGTGGAATCCATTTCGTAGGTTATGACCAGCATTTTTAAAAATTAGGTAGAGCCAGGTGTAGTAAATGGATCATATCATAAAAGGAACCTTAAATTTTATCCAGCCCAACTGATCACCCGACATAGGAAGGCTTCTTGTAAGATTCCCAACACAGAGCTTCTAAGTTCTAAAGAAAGCCTATTTGTTCCTTTGAACATGACTTCTAACTTTTAGAAAGTTCCTCATTATGCCAAATTGAAATAGAACATAAGGTTGCTCTTTCACAGGACAGATTTTCATATATGTGAATTTGATTCTATGTAACCTTTCCCAAATAAACACAGGTTCGTTGTAGAAAATTTGGAAAATACTGGGCGCCTGGGTGGCTCAGTTGGTTAGGCGACTGCCTTCGGCTCAGGTCATGATCCTGGAGTCCCTGGATCGAGTCCCGCATCGGGCTCCCTGCTCAGCAGGGAGTCTGCTTCTCCCTCTGACCCTCCCCCCTCTCATGTGCCCTCTCTCTCATTCTCTCTGTCTCAAATAAATAAATAAAATCATAAAAAAAAAAAAAGAAAATTTGGAAAATACTAAAAAGCATAAGTGAGAAAATAAAAATTATTCATAATATGACAACCCAGAACTCACAACTGGAACCATACTGGTTCTACCTCCTTAACCTGTTTTCTCCTTAATATGTAACAAATATTTTCCTCTTCTCTATATTCTTCTACAACATGATTATAATGGCAACATAGCGTTCTAGCATATAGCTATACCATAACTTTTCCATAACTTATTTTTAAAACCCCATTGGGTGGCTATATTATTTCCAGATTTTATTATAAAGATATTAATGGGAACATCCTTCTATGTCAGTTACTTCCTTGTGGTAAGTCGTAGATTAGAGTTACTAGGTTAAAGATAGGCAAAATTTAAAGGCTCTGACAGATATTGTTCAACTGTCCCCCCAAAAGTTATACCAGCTTACTTTCTCAGTGATGACACAGAAAGCCTGTTTCCCCTTAACCTCACCAAGAATAGGCATTAATTTGCTTTCCATCTTTGCCAGTTTGGCACCCCCCACAATCTAATCCATTTTAACTTATAGAAGTGGTGAAAGCTAAAAGCTTTTTGACATGTATTTTGGCCATTTTTCTCTCCTCTTTTGTGAATTATCTGATCGTGTCCTTTGTTCCAATTCTCTTTTGAGGCTTGAAAATAACTGATTTAGCTCTTTAAATATTTGAAGAAGGCTCTTATGCCCAGTGGAACTATTATCTCGGTTGATTTCAATACGAGCTGCTGGACTTTAAAAAGCTAGAAATCATATTAGCTAATAGAGGGACTAAGTCTGCCATGTTTTCTGCTTTCCCATAAAGATCACTTTGCTGAGGAATACAGCAAATGGAAGTGATGTGAACTTTGTAAACGTAGATGGAAAATGACAATTCTTATACAGCTAAAAAGCAGAAGTTACCATTACACTGAGAAAATCAATAATAGCAGTAAAATCCTCCCACCACAGAGGCGTCAATGATTTTTGCTACTCCCTTTCTTGGACTATAAACAAAGTGTTGCCCAGTTGCACTGAACCTAGGACATTTTGATACACTATCCAAAACACAAACTTTATACCATCACGAACACCCGGGAAGGGAGCTAGAGCTTCCTCTAAGTCAAACAAAGGGAAACCTGGCTTTTCACTTCCCTTCAGCACCCTAATAAAAATGCAAACCCGAATGCCTTAAGGAGTCTCAGAACAAGTTGCCTGAGGAGGAAACCATGCATTTTTCTTAAGTTCTCACCTAAGTGAGGTATCGGCGCCTCTGAAATGCACCCTTCATGACTCATAAAACAAGGGGTGGTTATCCTAATTTTCTTCCTTTTTTTCACGTCGGTCCTCCCCCCTCCCCACGTCCAATCCAGATACTTCCTGAAATCTGTCCATTCCTGCCACAGTGCCTTATTTCAGGCCCTTACCATCTTGTTAGGACTATTGCAATAGTTTCCCAGTCATCCTTCCTACCCCGTCTGTATTGACTATCTTAAATTTATCCTCCATACCAACTCTAGACGCGTCTCTAAGATAAAAATTTAACTATTCAATGGCTCCCCATTGTTAGATCAAGTTTCCAAACTCGTTATTTGCATAGCACAAAACGCCCTCTGGACCTACAGATACCTACAGCTCTCCTGACATCTGGGTCCTTAGAAGAAATGCTGTGTCTGTTCTTACTGCCATGCCTAGTATATGCTGTTCCCTCCTCGAAAAAACCTTCGCTCTCTCCCATCATTCTCATTTTGCAACCTTGATGACTTGGCTGAAAGATGACCTCCTCTTGGAAGTGTTTTCTGATCCAATTCTCCCATCCCAGGCTGGATTCAGTGTCCTTCCTTGGTATCCTTAGGGCATACTGGAAAAGTTAATAAATGGGTTTGCCTGTCCATCTGATGTTAAACCTGGCCCGGTGTGCAGTGGGGCTTCCAGCTGCCCCAATCACATGGTGGTGTATTGAACTCTCTTATCTGTCTCCCTGGGTAAGAGAGAGAGCTCCTTGGGTGTCTCATCAACGCTACGTACGTCCAGCAACTAGCACAGTGTCTGGCACATAGGCGCTCAGTCAATGCTTGTTGGATGACTGAACTAACGCAATAAAAATAAGTTATGTTAAAAAACATTCACCTTATTACTGTCATCTTTGACAAACCAGATAAAGCAAAGGGTAATTACTGGCATAACATAGGCTCTTCATTTTACAAGGGGATTCCTGCATCCTGGATTTTAAAAATGTCAATTTCCTCTACTGAACTTGAAATAACATCTGCCATACATACAATTTCGTGGACACATACCTTTCGTATATGGTAAGATCCATTTATACGGGTATTTAGTCCTCAATTTTTTTCTATTTTTTAAATATAAGATGCCAAACACAGCTTCAGATGCTGCTATATACATAGTAAGCACTCAATAAATAGCTTGTAACTCTCTAAGAGCCAAATCTTGGGTTGGCTGCTTTACTCATAATTACTGCCTTCCAGGAATGCAGTTGCCATGTACTCGAGGAGGGGGACCCAATGGTTACGTGTCTGGGACCCTGTCTCTGCCCAGAGTAGATTGATTAGTTTAAGGATGAGCACCGGACCCAAGCCAAGCCAACTGGTATCTTTCCCTGAATTTTTTTTTTAAATTTTATGATTAAGGAACATGTAAATTAATCCCTTTCTAGTAGTGGGAGCTGCCACATGTAAAACCAGATGTAAGACTTGAGAGGTACTGGTGGCCATGTTCCTTGCCATGTGCAGAAACTTCGATGTAGACTGTCTGAATCAAAAGGAGCCACCATGGAGAAAGAAACAGAGAAATGACGAGAGTGCAGTTGATGACAGAAAATACTGGGGATGATGAGAGTCTGGGTTATGTTCAATAACTGGTCCCCAATTCTGAGGCTCTGCTATACCTCCGCCCTCCCCACAGTTTGGTTGTAGGAGATACCCCACTCCCTTCTTGTAGATTCCCATAAGCTGGCTCAGGTTGGACCCCAGTAACTTGTCAGCAAATGAATCCTGATGGTGTGAATCGATAAAGGAAAACTGATTCCCCTCCATTTTCTCCCCACTAACCCTTTTAACTGATTCAACCAGGTGGCTTGGCATAATGAAGGCATGGGCTAATTTACATGAGGTTACTATTTGGAGAGAAAAGGAAGGTATTCAGTTTGAAATACATTTCCAGCAAAAGTAAGTTTCAGGTCACACGTGCCAACACAAATCCGAAGCACTCATCAATCACAGGGTCCCGTGTGCAAAGAACTTGTTCCCACAAATTAACCGCAGGTCTAGAATCTTTGCCAGAGTGACCAAGACCCAGAAACTGCAGAGGCTTCCTTTCTCAGAGTTCTCCTTCTGGATCCCTTGATAAGGCGAGAGGCATGTCACACTTTTCTCATCTAGAAGTGAGTTTTCCTAATGAATTCAACAAAAACAATGGCAACGTGACATTGCTTCGGCCAGAGTTGGAACGCATATTGGAATTCATGCGAGTCTAGACACGGAGGCTCCCTGGTGACACCAATCTCTAAGACCAGCTCTATCGCTGGCCGCAGTGGTGTACCCCCCCCCCCCAAGGGGCTGCTCTTCCAGGCTACAGTGGCAACCCCACAAGAATCTGCAGACTAGCTGCCTTCTAAGAACCTTCTAGGTGCCCACCACCCCCCATGCTTACGTGGGATGGCAGAAGGAAGCTGGTATATGGGCTCATAGTGCCCTGGCCATCACTGTCCTTTCTGTGACAGCACTGCCTCCAGGGCACACAGACGTTAAAGACCCAGTGCTCCAGGGATGGCTTAAACCTTGGGGCTCTGACTGCCCCTAGCTCGCAGTCTTCCTTTCCAGCTGCCCTGCTCCTCAGCGGACACCTGATTCTGGGGTGCGGCAGAGCTTCTGTCCTTTGGTGCTCCGCCATGTTTCCGGCTGTGTTTGTCTCTGGCTTGCTGCCTGGAAGCCCTGTCCCTTTGGACAGACCTCTCTCCAGTCTGACTGGTCCCCTTTCGGGCTTGCGTCCCTGTGATGGGCTGGGTGGAGGCCTGCTCTGGGGAATCCAAAGCAGTCTCTCTCTTCTGAAATCTTCCGCTTTTATGAGCCTCTTCGTTTCTCCTCCGATGCTGTCTAGGAGCAGAATCATCTGGTCTTGACTCTGCAGAGGACATTTCACTCTGGAGAGGTCTCCTGGGCAGGGGCCGACCCTTCTGAGTTGGTTGACCGCCACTGAGGGTAGCTTTATTTTCCTGAGACAATCCTCCAGAATTCTCTTTTTTCAAGGATGCTCCTTTTTTGGACATAGCTACCTTCTGAACCAGGTCATCTGGGGGGAGGTTGGCACGGGCCTTTTTTCTGGAAGAATGTACCTTTACCTGTTTCTCTTCTTGTAATTGGGGATCCTTAGGCAATGGTTCAGCGTGGGGTGGCTCAGGAATTTCTGGTGTGTGGGCTTTTCTCCACTGGTTCCCCTGAGGACTCAGAGACGGGCTGGGATTAGGGTGGTCTGGTACCTTTGGGGGAGTCAGCTTACTCTGGGATTCTGGCTGCAAGGCTGTCTGATGGCTTCTAGGCGGTGCCTTTTTCAGATGCCCTGGTCCTTTAGTTGTCTCTCTTTGGATAGGGAGTTTTTTTTTTCCTAGCTTCTGTCTGCTGCACTGGCTCTTGGTTTTGGGGTAAGGCCCGCACATCTGAAGTCTTCTTGCTGGAGGCGTGGCCTGCTTTTGGAGCTTGCCTTTCCTTCGCAGGCCTCGAATCATGGCGAGGCCCTATGTTCTGAGGCAGCTGCTGTTCAGAGAAGGAAGTGGGAATTTGTGGGAGCCTAACCACCTGGGCCTCCTCTTCCTGGGGCAGATGGGGAGCGGGCTGTGGCATGTGCTCCTGGATGGGGGCGCTGATAAGAGGGAGTTTCACCTCCCTGACCTTTTCTTCCTGGACTTGCTGAGGACTGTGGTCCAGATGGGGGCTCAGATTTTGTGGTGGTTTGGAATGGGGAGGGCTGATGGGAGGAAGTTTACCGGGGTCTCCTTCCTGAGCTAGTGGAGGCCCGGGGGAGGGAATCATGATTTGATCTGAGGCTGTTCCTAAAGCTTCCTCCCTACTGGGTGAGAGGAGTTTGGGTGTGGGCCTCCGACTCTGGAGTGGAGCAAGGACCTGAGGCTGGGGCAGCCTGGTGGGAGCCAGGCGGCTTCTGGGAAGCAAAGTCATTGGGTCTTTCCTGTCCTGGGTCTGTTTGATACCTGTTGAATCCTGAGGACGTGGCAATTCTGGGTAAGGAGTGCTAACCCGAACAAATTCTCCTTTGGGGGTTCCCTCCTCTAGAAGTTGTTGAGAATCTTCTGGAGATGGTCCCGGTGTTTTGGCCCCATTAGGGTGGGAAGAGTCTCTTGGAGGCTCATAAGGGGTACTGCTGGGTGGCAGATCGGCTGACTCAGTTTCCTCATCCTGGGTTCTCTGGGGGCTGAGGGATGTTGGGCCAGACTCCTGGGGAGCCTCAGATGGGGGAGGGCCAGTGGAGGTCACCTTGGCCTCCCCTGATTCCTCATCCTGGTCCGGCTGAGGGCTGTGAGCTAGAGGTGGGTCAGGGTGCTGAGAAGGCCCTTGGGAAGGAACGATGGAAGGCTGCCCTATTTTACCTGCTTTTGCCTCAGATGTCTGTGACTCATTTTCAGGGAGATCTGTCGTTACTATTTTTGAAGAAAGATCCAATTGTTGAACATCCCCTTCCTTCTGGTTTGGGGATAAGTCTTGGACCTGCTGGGAAATACCAAGTGCTGATGAGCTGGGCTGTGGAGGAGGCTCAGTACTGACATGGCTACTGGGAGAAAATTCTTCTTGATGGGTTGCTCCCGCCTGAGCCAGCTCTTGATTCTGGGAGGGGGCTGGGTTCTGATGCTCAGGGACCTGTGCATGAATCTGCATTCCAGAGAGAGCCTCTGTTATCTGGCCATCTGCTTGCAGTGTCGCCAAGCGCCTTGGGGATGGGACCAGGTGTGCCGGCACCCCAGAGGGGGTCTTCTTGCTAGAGGGAGCTCCTGCTTTGATATAAAAAGAAGTTAGCTAGAAACATCTTAGCACATACTATAGAACTAAGTAACTTTAGAAATAACAACAACCAAAAAATACCTTTTCCTTTCCTGATGCACATAGGCCCTTGAAAAGAATAAAATTACACATAGAGAAGAATTATAACTGTTCCTTCCCCTTGGGGATACTAGGTGCCTAGAATTCTCTTATTTAGTAGTAAGTAGAACAATCTTAGTCAATTGAAATCATGAACTTCAGTAAATAAACATAAAGAGACTGATTCACAGAACCAAAATGGTTCTGAGAGTGGCAAGAACAATTTTTAAGCGAATGAGATTTAAAACTTCCACAGCTTAGAGAGGCCAGTGCTGCTTTTGATGGTGGAAACTAGAGGGAGGACATCTAAGCCAGGGGAAGTCCTGCTTGTTTAACGGAAGTCCTCTTCAAGAAACTGGGAGCTCTATGAGGAATAATCAGCTTACCAGGGAAGGGAAGGGAAGGGAAGGGAAGGGAAGAGAAGGGAAGGGCACGGCAAGGCAAGGCAAGGCAAGGCAAGGCAAGGCAAGGCAAGGCAAGG
>NW_023270451.1:70841182-70857433 GCF_011800145.1 Mirounga leonina | reverse complement strand
TTCTCTTCTCTTCTCTTCTCTTCTCTTCTCTTCTCTTCTCTTCTCTTTCCTTCTTTCTTTCTTTCATTTATTTTAATCTTTCTTTTAAAAATAGTGTTTTTGCCTCTTTCTACAACATTTCATTATGGAAAAAATTCGAAAATACGGTAAAGCACACACTAAATAGAGATATTATCTGCCACTGTCCAAGAGTGCTGTTACGATTTGGTGAATTTCGGGCGCCTGGGTGGCTCAGTTGGTTAAGTGACTGCCTTCGGCTCAGGTCATGATCCTGGAGTCCCGGGATCGAGTCCCGCATCCGGCTCCCTGCTCGGCAGGGAGTCTGCTTCTCCCTCTCCCACTCCCTCCTCTTGTGCTCTTTCTCTCTCTCACTCTCTCTCTCAAATAAATAAATAAAATCTTTAAAAAAAAGATTTGGTGAATTTCTCTCCAACCGTCTCAACACACACATGTTTATTAATATATATTTATACACCTACATCTGTGTATGTGTTTGTATATATGTTATGTATATTAACAAAAACAAAACAAATGTTGAGGGGTTTTCCTTTCACAGAGAAGAGTTCAAGGTTGAACCGAGATAAGCAATGCCCATTGGGTGTCCTCTGTGGTCGAGGTGCCTCTTCCTGAGCCAGCTGATATTCTAGCTCCCAGGCCTGAGCTCTGTCCCAGCCAGCTCAGCGAAGGCGGGCTGTGGTTGCATCCCCAAGGACCACCATCCTTATGGACAGGCGGGATGGGTGACCCGTCTAGTCCGAGTCGGGCAGACATAGCCTCAGTCTCCTCATCTGTAAAATGGGGATATTAATTGTACGCACCTCAGAGGGTTTGTGTTTATATCTGACAACAGTGCCTGAGACAAGGAGTGGGGTGCGGTAGTTTCTTTGGGAGGCGATCCCAGGAGTCAAGAGGAGGCAGCAGAGAGAAGGAAGGCCACAGGGTTGGTTCTATGCTGCTGGGGCCTCCCTAGCAGTTTAGTGAATGAAGGCCCAGAATTGGGAGATTGGGGCCTTTCCCACCAGCTCCTGTCCCATTGTTTGAGAGTTGCCCCAGGGGGTTGCTGCCGCTGGCGTGCAGATCAAGCCCTGTAAGTTGCTGATGGGACACTGTCGGTTGGGGGCAGATCTGAGCTCACTCTGAATGTTCCACTGCAGCTGTGGTTGAACTCAGAGGTGGGCTGAGCGTGTGACACAGGGCATTGCTGTTCATCCCTCTCCGGCTTCCCTGGCCTCAGTGGGAAGCCTAGCACAAGGGGAGGAGAGAAGAGAAGCCAGCTCTGAGAGAGGCACACAAAGCCTCAGGAGAAAGATTTCAAGGCAGTGATTTTCTGAGGTCTCTGACTAGGAGAAGAGAGAAAAGAGCCAGGTGGGGAGGAAAAGGAGAAAGTCTTCACAGGCCATTCAGGCTCCTGAACCTAAAATCAGATTGCGCTGGAAGGAAGAGCTTTCCTCTTTCCTCCCCTGCTGCCTCCGGAAGCAGCTGGCCTGCCCTCACCTGCCACTCGTGTCCTCAGCCTCTCCCAAGGAGAAGGCTCACATCGAACCTGGCGTGCGGGCCACAGGCGGAGAACAGGCCCCGGCTCTGGCCTGTGCTCGACTCTTTTGGATCTCAGGCGGCATGTCTTTCCGCAGAAGGGAGGCATGGCATCCTGGGCATTCCATGGCTTATTGCTGGGGGCAAAGGAATCATTATTAGTCTCAGAACTACTCCGGACCTCAGTTTGTTCAGTTGTAAAATGGGCACAAATTCAGAACAACGTCACAGCCTGCTAGCACTGGTGTGGTTGAGCCTGCTCATGCCCTCAGAGCCCAGGGTGAACACCCCTTCTCACTTCTGCATTTGGTGACATCTTGAAATTGGCATAGTAGGAGTATTCAAACCAGGTAAATGGGCAAATGCTACAAGCCAGGGCTTTTTTAGTTGGAGAGCCAGAGGTTCAGGATTTATCCGCACATCACCATGCTCTGGGAACTCTATGCTTCCCTAAGGAACTGGCAGCACTTGGCCTTCCCATTCAACGTCCAGCAGCCCCCAAGGAAGGAAACAGGTAAAGGGTTGCCCTCTGTGTTAAGGGCCAGAAGTGAGGCTCAGTGAGTCATTGGGGCATCAGGAAATCGAGGAGGCTGGTGCCCACTCTTGCATGTTTACAGTAATTATTGCTGTATCTCGAGCCCCGCGCCCTCTCAGCCATCAGCACCTCTGCGCCCATCTCCGCATCTGCACCTGAGCCTTGGCTTTACGTCTGCAAGACGGGGTAATGACATCCTCAGTTGTTAGCCTGACAGTTTGTTGGGGCTCACCATTAAAATGGGATAACGTAGGAGAACATGTTATGGATGGTAACGTGGGTTCACAGGCGTGGGGTGATGAGTATCTTGGCTGAGGGCAGTGCTGTGCCCATCAGAAGGAGGCACCTTGGTGAAATCTCACTGGGTGGAGCCCCTCGGACACTCTGGCAGTTCTGTCTGTTCTCTCTGCCCTTTAAATGGATGATTCCCAAACACTTAGCTGCCTTTTACAGACACAGGCTGAAATGCCCCCTTGGTCCTTCCCCCATCCCTCCACCCCCGCCAGGAGCCTGCCTGCTACCGAATTGCCATGCCAGCAATTTTCTCAGCCGCTTAAAAGGCCATCAAGACAGCATCAAACTGCCTGTACATGCTAAACCCAAATGCTTATGGAGCAGAGCCCAGAGTGGGATGCTAAATTGGATTCTATCAAATCAACATCAGCTGTGTGCAAGCCGCTGCTAATGAAAGGCTCCTAATGATGGCGTTCATCGCTCTAAGGAGATGACTAAGCTGGGCAGGGATGGCTGCTGGCCCTGGCTGGGGCAGGAAGGAGGCACAGGGGAGAGGCCGTGGTGTGGGACTGCCCCTGGGTGGATGCTGGCTGGAGGGAAGAGGCAGGAAGCCAGGTTCTCCCTTCCTAGAATGGGGATGGATACAGGAAAGGCATTCATAGTCTCCTGTCTATTGTACACACAAAAAACCCAGAAACATACTGAGATCGTGAAGGTAGGCCCAGCACAGAAACGGATGTAAATTCTAAATTCTGATCTGGAAACTACTTTCCTGTCACTCCCTGCCCGCACACTTTCTCCTCAAGCCCGGTGGTGATTACTTAGGAGAGGAGGGGAGGAGAATCAGTCCAGGGAGTCAGGGCCTATGGTTTTCTATTCACACCTCCGTTTTCACTGCAGGTCACATGAGCTGCTTCTTCCATCTTCTTCTTGGCATGATTACTAGCTCCCTAGTGCCGCTCTAAAAAATAATCGCACGCTTAGCTGCTTACGATGACACCAATGTGTTGCCTTATGTTTTTTAAGTGACTAGCCTGACGTGGATCTTGCCAGACTGAGGTCCTGGTGTAGGCAGGGCTGCATTCCTAACTGGAGCCTCGAGGGGAAGATCTGCTTCCTTGCCTTCTCCTGCTTCTAGAGGCAGCCTTCCTGCATCGCTTGCTCTTGGCTCTTACTCCATCCTCAAAGTCATCGTTGTCACATCTCTCGGACCACGGCCAGGAAAGGTTCTCCATCATTAAGGACTCCACGGTTAGATTGGGTCCACTGGGTGATTTAGGCTAATCTCCCCATCTCAAGGGCCTTAACCTGAATCACATTTGCAAAGTCCCTTTTGCCATGTAAGCTGACATATTCATAGGCTCTGGTGGTTAGCACATGGGCACCACTGGGAGAAGGGCATCATTGTGCCTACCCCAGCACGCGTAAATTGGAGCCTTGTTCCTCAATTTCCTTTCATGTAGCTGAAATGCCTGGTGACCAGGATGGAACCAGCTGCAGTCTGCATTGAACAGCCTTGGGCGCCATGGCCATAAGCAGACAATACTGTAGAACCCCTGTCTGTGAGCATCACTGCCAAGGTCTGTACCAGATGGGATGGGGGAGAGACGCCTGTTCCATGGAGACTGCCTCGAGTCTCTGTCCTCAATGTAGTAAGCCAGTGATAACGCTGCCCATTTGTGTAGTACTCAGTGCTTTTCAAAACGCTTTCAAAGACATGTTGAAACTGCGTCATGTGCAGCTGGTTGGACTGGTGGAAATTAGACCCATGCTGCAGAGTGAAAAACTGGGACTCAAGATGAGTCAGTGATTTATTTCCCCGGCATCATTGATGACTTGATAACCAGGATCCAGGTCTTTTCAATTGTAGTCCAGGACTCAGTTTAGCTGGAGGGAGCACCAAGAGATGGTGCTGATGACTCAGCTTGGACAAAAACTCAGTAGGGCAGCCAAGGACTTCATGGAAGAGCAGGGAGCAGGGAACAGGGTCAGCCTCAAACTCCCATTATGCTTCTCTGCTTTCTTTGCTTCTGGCCTGCTACCCCAAGATGGGTGTCAGTTGCTCCCTTTTAGAGAAGGTTCATGTACCCCAGTCACACTCTCTTGCTTGGTCCTGCAGACTGAAATTACCCACTGGGTAGCTGAGTTTCTGAGGGCTTGTGTTGTGACTGGCCTGGGAGCTGAATCTGGGGTCTCAGGCTCAGCTTCACCATCCCCTGCCTGACCAGATGACTCTTGACTGATGCTCAAAGGAGAGCTTCCTGCACATGGCAGAGTGTGAGCAGGCCCAGCCTTGCCACTGAGAACCTTCGTGGTCAGGTCACACTGACTTAGACTGATGCTGGTAATCACGGAGGTGTCCATGATCACAGGGAAGAAAAGCATTACTCTGGGCATCTCCAGCCAGGAACCAGCTCCACCTCTGGTCTCACATCTGCATGATCTCTTCACAGGTACACTTGTATTTTAGTTTGCAAGGATTTATGAGCATGCGTGATGTGCTCACATGTTGGGCACTCTGCCTGCCTGTATCCTGCCCTCTAGCCATCTTGTCCCCCAAACTTACCCTCTGTCCTCACTTCTACCCAGAGGTAGCTGCTTATAACTACGTGGTCCCAAGGAGCTGTGGGGAGGAGTGGAGAGGAAATTGGCTCCAGAGTCTGGCTGCAGTGGTCTTGGACAAGTTACTTTACATGCTTAAGTCCTAATTTTTTTCTTCTATAAAATTGGGCAATAATAATTGCAACTCTTTTCTGAGTGCCTGTTATGTATCACGAACTGGTTTAACTGAGGTTGTATGTAGCTTTCAGGTGCGGCTCATTTAATTTGCACAGTGTCATTGTGACGGCCAATTTTATATGTCAACTTGGCTAGGCTATGGTGTCTAGTTGTTTAGTCAAACACCAGTCTAGTTGTTGCTGTGAAGGTATTTTTAGAGGAGATTAACATTTCAATCAGTAGACTTTGAGAAAAGCAGATTACCTTCCATAATACAGGGGGGCCCCCCTCCAGTGAGTTGAAGGCTTAACTGTAGAGGAAAGACTGAGGTCCCTGAAGAGGAAGGTATTCTGCCTCTAGACTGCCCTTGGACTCAAGTCTGTGACATCAGCTCCTGCCAGAATTTCCAATCTGCCAGTCTGCACAGCAGATTTCAGATTTGCTGATCCCCACACTCACACAAGCAATTCCTTAAAGTATCTCTGTCTACATATTTATGCATCTATCTCTATCTGTATCTGAGCACCTTGACTAATATAGACATAATGAGGCAGGAAATATTGTCAGGTCAGTGACATTGATGAGTAAGTAGGTCAGACTGCTTGCCACCTGTAACGTGCACCTGTGACATTTCCCAGCCTCCTGTACATTGAGATTGGTCATGTGACTCGTTCTGGCCAATAGAATGTGTGCAGAGGATGGTATGTCAGGACTATGACTGCTTCGGCCTTCTCCACCCTGTCTTTGCACTTCGGCTGAATGGAGAAGTCCCAGGGGAGGTGTCTGAAGAGGAACCACTAGATGTCAGGAGCCTGGGTTCCCACACCAGCCTGTGGAAGGCCACCCGTGGGATTGGCTGTGACATGGGCAAGAAGTAAACCTTTCTGGTGTTAAACCACTGAGATTTTGGAGGCATTCATTGTAGCAGATGGTCTGTTCTGCCGAATCCACAGCCCAGTGTCGCCTGGCCATCAGTGGCCAAGTCAGGACTCAAACCCGGGCTTGCTTAGCCACTGCCCGGCCCTGCACAGAAGGTACCTGTGGCCTTGTTGTGAGGGCAAAATGAGATGGTGCGCAGTCAGCTCAGAGCTCGGGAGGCGCTGCATAAGATAGTTGTAAGTAGAACAGGGAGTTTTATTTGAGCTGGGGATTTGACAGTGCCTATTGTGGTGTCATTGTGAACAAAATGGAGTGTAGTGTGGTCAATGGTGGTTTCCTTACCGGTTGAACAGTTGTCTGCAAGATGTGTCGACTAATGAACTGACACCAACCAGGAAGTCCTGAGTGCTGAGTCATGGTAGGCTTGTCCACTTCCCTGAAGAACCGTACGACGTGTCTGTCTTCTCCGACATTCTATCCTCAGATACATGAAGACGTAGGAGGCATGCTTAACACATTGATAGATGGAGCAAAGCTAGATGGGAGAGCTAACATGTTGGATGACAAAGTGGAGTTTCAGAAAAAAAGTCTGGGCAGGCCAGCACAATGGGCTGAATCTAACAAGATAAAAAGGGTAGGAGGGATAAATCAAAGGCCTGCCTTTCTTTCAGAAATGAACTGAAGTAAGACAGGATGAAGGCGGCTTGACAAAATAGTGGCTCATGTGTGAAAGTCTTGGGGTTCGTGTTGTCTGTTAGCCTGGGATGAGTCAAGAGAATGACACAGACTCTTTAGAATGGAGAATACATTAGGCTGTTCTGTTAGAAGCGTCATGCCCAGACTTCAGTCATTCACTCATCAGCATATACTGAGTGCTTACTGTGTGCTGGGCATTGTGCTGGGTGCTGGGGATAGAGTGGTGAATGAGACAGACGGACCCTGCCCTCATGCAGCTGACATTTAGGGATGTAGTAATCCTGAGGTCTCTGCTAATTAGCGTTGACACCTTCCTTCACTTCCCACGTGTGAACAGATGGTAAAGGGCTTAGAAACCATGTCCTTTGAGGAATGGTCCAAGGAATTAGGCATGATGAGATTTAGGGAACCTTAAGAAATATGAAGGCTCATCTGTGTGAATGAATGCTACACATTTCAGAGGGAGAGAGGACCAGTGGCTAAGAAAAGGTGTTTGATGTTTATTGAGCTCTGGGCAAGTCACTACACGCCTCCTTTCATTTCATCCTCCCCGCACTGAAAGGTAGGCAGTATCTCCCCATTTCACAGAAGAGGAAACAAAGGCTCGGAGAGGTTAATGTGACTTGGATGTGCTCCTACTGCTGACAAGTGGCTAAGATAGGATCTGAATCTCATCTGTCTGAGTTCAAAACCCTAAGTTCTTTCCTGTTCAGCACCCTGAGGCAGATTTCACTTTAAGGAAGAAGTTTCTACCAAATCAACTGTACACAAGTGGGCCACAGTGTGCTGCCTTCACTGGGAGTGTTTTAGCAGAAGCTAGCTGACAGCTTCCTGGAATAGCCCACAGAGGGCTTCTCCAGCAGTGCGTGGGAAGTGGGGGGTACCGGGGGACGCAGTCTTGGGTGGCTCAGCCCCTGTCCCTTCTAGTCCCTGGCCTCATCTGCTCCGTTCTAGCCATGCTGGGCCCTGAGATTTCCTCAAAACAGGCCACCTTCTTTCCCAGCCTGGGGGCTTTTCACACATCAACCCTATCACCCACTTCCACGGTTAACTTCGGCCCATCTTTCTAGTTTTAACCCAAACCTCACTTTCTGTGGGTAGCTGTCACTGATGTTTGACACTGGATGAGGTGCGCCTACTGGAGTCTCTCCTGGCCTCTCCTTAGGAGCAGTGACTGGCTCCATGTCCCTTCTCCCACAATGTCCTGAGAGAGGGCCCTGCCCCTCTGGACGTGGGGGCCGCAGCTCATTTCTCTGTGTGTCCCTGGTTCAACTTTCTGACTGGCAGGCAGCAGGGAGAGAAGGGGGTTAACCATGGGCCCTGAGATGCGGGGGAAGGGAGAGTGATGTCAGCCAGGCTGCCCAGCAGAGACAAAAGCCTCTAATTGCTCTTTTCCTTCTTGTCAGAGGCTGACTCCATAGTTACTGTAATAAAGGCTTGTGGATGGGGAGGAGGCCGACTAATAAGGGAGCCATTGTCCGGTGATGAGGAGAAGTGGGAGATGAGGGACAGTCCAGGGATTGGGAGAGAGCCCGTCGGGTCACCTGGCCTGGGCTGCTGGGGAGCGGTCAGCAGGGCACTTGTGGCCAAGTGGCCTAAGGGAGCGGCTGGCCTAACCGCGCCCTCCCCCGCCCCCCCAGGTGACAAACTTGCAGGCCCTCACTGGGAGAATGCTCTGGGGAACAAAACTGAGCCTTGAGGGTTTTGTTAATAAGCAGGGATGACTTCCTTCAGGGGACAGATTTTGAGAAGCCATTTGGTTTGTGGGGAATTGTCCTGGATGCTGGGTCACTGTCTTCTCTTGTGAACGCGTCATAATTGCTTTCAACTGAGCAATTCTCCCTCCTGAAAGTGCCCTAGAATCGGACACTCCCAAGAGCAGGAAGAAGGTTTGTTCCTCTGTCCATAAGCAGCTAGGTCTTTCGTTTTGATGTAATTCACAGAAATGCTTGTCTTTGCTAGGCTACCATGCCCAAGGCGAGGGGATTCGACCACCCCCTCCGTCACCAGGAGGTCCAGGATCTCTGTGCACAAGGGCCCCCTCGACCAGCTTACCTCCACACACCCCACATGGAACCCCCACTGAGCCATCCGGGTTCCCCACCCTCACCTGTACGCCCCACACCTGGATGGTCACCCTCTCTCCTCTGCCCCTTTAAACCCCACCTCTGCCCCCCTCCTCCGCAAGATGGCTTCTTGACCATTCTCTCTCTTCTCTGAGCCCCCTTCTTCTGGCCCCCGGCCCCCAGTTTTAGCACCTACTTGAATACTACCTTGAAATCAGAGCTAGCAGTTCTGGTTTGGAGCCTTGTCTGTTCCCCGAGGTTACAGTCAGGCCAGAGGCTCTGCTTTGTAATTGTCTTGCATCTACTACAGTGTGAAGGACGTGGTCTTCAGGAAGTACCTGCGACATTGAATTAAACTGAATTCTGGTCTGAATCCTCCCCAGAAAACTAGGCTCTTCACTTTGAGTCATTGGGGTGGCCTGTGTGTTTGACAAAACAGGTTGAAATGACTTAAGTCCTGATTAAGGTCCCTGGCACCCAGGGACTCAGAGCCATCATAACAGAGGCAAATGTGGTGTCATTTCGGGGGGCGGCGGGGGTGGGGGGAGGCCACTGGAAGACAAAGGAGAGGAGTGTCAGGGCGTGGTTTCCAGCTGTGTCTCCCAGGGTGACGTCTGTGAGGACAGGATTCTGTGGTCAGACAGCTTTGGAAAGCAGTGTAAGCCAAGCAAATTGGGATCTAAGAAGTCCCACTATAGACAAATCTGTTTCGCTTCTCAGATCCTTTAAATGTGAGTGTGCATGTGGATCTGCGAGGGGCCATCCTGCAGTCCCCTACAGGGGGATCATCTCCTGGGAGCTGGCTCACTCTTGGGGAACCCCCTATGTGTGGGGGGCTCCACGTAGGGGCTAGGAGGATCCACACCCTCACATTAGGTCCAGGCCCTGCAGGACTGAGGGTCTTGGGTATGCCCTGTCCTCCACCTGCCTCGCTGGGTCCCCTCTGGCCATCCCGTCCTGGCTCACACTGGGTGGGTGGTGGGCTCTGCTCCCATTCAGGTCAGCCTTGTTTTCCTGCCCCCCAGCCTGCAGCCCCACCCACCTGAAAGCTCTTTATTGTGTCTCTGAGCTTCACCTGCTCCCTTTTGCCTCCCACCCTTGCCCCGGGGGCTCTAATTGACTCAAAGTTCTACATCTCCAAGTGTTCCTCTCCGTCACTGGTTCCATCCACATTAGTCTTATATTATTTAAATCTAGAAAATGTCCTGGGCTTGAAATGAAGAGCGAGAGACTCATTAATATGGGCCTTCTGTATTTTTTTCTAACTCTCTGGAACTTCAGAGAGCTTTGCAACCATTACCCCGATGGCTCTTTCTTCCTTTGGGGGAGTGGAGGCCCACAGAAGGCCCAATGGGCTGAGGTGGGGAGGCCTTGGCCGTGGCATCACCACAGATACTGCCCCTACCAAGTAGGGTTTCAGAAGATGGCAGTGAAGGTCGGATGATCTGTGTGCTGTGCTCGCTTTGCTGCTAATGACCTGCGTTCTTCCGGTGAGTCCCTTCCTCTCTGTGGCCGTGGCATCCTCATCTGTGAATGAGGGCATTGGACCACGTGGCTCTGAGGTCCCTCTGAGTGCACGCGTGCCGGGATATGCCTCCCTGTCCCTCCACGGCACCAAAAGGGGAAAGAGTTAAAGGCAAGCCAACACCCTTGTCAAACCTGCATAGCTTTCAGACACATTTTAAAAGTCACAAAGAGCAGACCTATGACAAAATGAGTTTATCGTTTGACATCATTTTGCTGTAATAGGAAACCTAAGGACGCCCAACGCAGAGATGGCTTAAATTCCTCATATTTATATAACAGCTTTTTTTTTTTTAAAGATTTTATTTATTTGACAGAGAGAGCACAAGCAGAAGGAGAGAGAGGGAGAAGCAGGCTCCCTGCTGAGCAAGGAGCCTGATGTGGGACTCGATCCCCGGACCCTGGGATCACGACCTGGGCCGAAGGCCGCCGCTTAACCGACTGAGCCACCCAGGCGTCCCTATATAACAGCTTTGTTTCCGATGTGCTGGAGATACCTTCTCATGTTTGGTCCTCACAGTGTATTTCCAGAAGGTGAGTTGTAGAAAGGGAGTATTCCAGTTTACAGATAGGGAAACCGAAGCACAGAGAGGCTAATGTCCTCCCCCGAAGTGACCAAGCTGCACAGTGACAGAGAGCGGGGATTTAGACCTTATGTTTCCTGGGAATTTCCCTACTTGCATACGCCCTAAGCCCTTGGGCTTCACATGGTCAAATGGAACCCATCCTACTCTCTCCCTCGTCTTTGCTTCCTGCTGGTCATCCCTCCGACCCCAGTCTCATCCAGGCCAGAAATGTGGCAGCCCTCCTTGTTTTTGTGCCTACATCATGACCTGCATCCAAGCAAGCCCCAGCTTCCTCCTCTGAGGATTTCCCAAATCTTTCCCCTCTTCTCGCTAAAGGCAGCTGCCCTGGGTCAGAACTCCACCATGTCTCAACCAGGCTGGACTTTTCCCATAGCTTCCTAACTCATCTCCTTGCCCCTGGTCTCCTTCAAATTCATTCTGCAAACATTCAAACCTGGCTACATCGCCCCTTCCCCTGTCCCCCACCCCCATACAGACTTTGAAACCCTTCAGTGGCACTGATTATTTATTAGATAAAGTCTATGTTTTCTAGCATAGTGTTTGAGAACTGCTGACTTCACCTTGCAAATGTATCTGCACCATTATATTTTAATAATACTGGGCCAATGGTCATTCTCCAGTTGAGCCATACAATTTCTTACCTGTATGATTTTGCTTGTGTGGTTTTCTCTGTTTAGAGCAACCAATGCAGTGCTGTTCTTTTCTTGGCTAATTCCTGCCCCCCCGTCTTTCAAGACTTAGCTGACATGACACGATGTTGCCTTTACCCATCCCATGGCTGGATTAGGTGTCCCTCTCCTTTATTCATGTAATATCCCCTACCTTCCTCCAACATGATGTTGCATACCTATCTCCATTAGAAGACTTTAATTTCGGGGCGCCTGGGTGGCTCAGTTGGTTGGGCGACTGCCTTCGGCTCAGGTCATGATCCTGGAGTCCCAGGATCGAGTCCCGCATCGGGCTCCCTGCTCAGCAGGGAGTCTTGCTTCTCCCTCTGCCTCTCTCTCTCTCATGAATAAATAAATAAAATCTAAAAAAAAAAAAAAAAAGAAGACTTTAATTTCTTGAGAGCAGGAACCACATCTTATTCATTTTTATAGGTTCAGTGCTGGGACTAGAAAGCAGAAAAAAGTATGTGTGTGGTGGGGGTTTTAGAGAAAACATGGTCTTTGGTTTTATTTTCAGAACAGTGGTGGGAAGCAAAATCCCCAAGGACGTAGGGTATCCTAATGAAGATGGACTGCTTCTTTGTGCTGATCTAGGGGTCTTTTGCTAAATGCTTTACTGAGGTGCAGATGCTCAGTCAAGGTTAACCCAGTCTGCTCAACAGTTTCTCTGGTTCTGAGTTCAAGGTTGTAGACTCCACTCTCCAAAGGAGCTGTTTACTTGGCCTAGAGAAAATTTCTTTCCCAAAGCCACAAATGTTCCCATGACACTAGAGAGCCATCTTAAAAATCTGTGCCCTTGACCACAAGAAAGAGCTGGTGAAAGATCATGGAGAGACCAAACCCATCCTTTCTGCAGGGGAGGACACACATAAAAGTCAGTATCACTGCTTCCCAGCAGTGGTGGTGGAGGAAGGGTGATAGAGGGTAAGTGCCATTTCAGGGAAGTATGTGTGTGTGTGTGTGACACACTTGTTTTCCCTTCTGCTTAGGAAGAGTGAATCAGTGTTGGGACAGAGTCCAACAACAGACAAGGTCTACCAGGAGTAGCAACTGGCGTTCCCTCCCACGAGGATACTTCATCTCTGTATATCCATGGGCCTAACAAAGCAATCGCTGCCTCCCACTGTTTCAATCTTTTACTCAATCACTTAATTATTTCTCAGGTCTGGGTGGCATGGCCACCACCCCAGTATTAACCCAGAGTATAATTACTCATCCTATTCCTCACCACTGCACCTCCTGTTTAGAGCTCTTAACTGGACCAAATTTTACCCATCTTCTTGCTGTGGGCATAAAAAGGACCATGGACCTCTAATCACTGCCTGGGGCCTTAGAGCAGCCAACCATAAACTGCAATATCTGCTCGTTTATTCCTGTTCATTCAATTGGTTCCAAATTGCTCTGAACGAATTCTTGGGCTGCAGAAGAAGCTGTGCAGGCTTATTTTCATTAGTGTGGACACTGAGCAGGGAGAGAGGGAGAGAAGAGGGAAAAAGAAGAGGAGACTCCGTTGCCAGAGTTTTCTCTGCCCCTGTCCCAATCCCTACCCCCCAGCTCCTCCTTTCCATGTAGAAACCAGGCCACTGTGGGGTGCCCAATCTTCTGCTGAGACCCTGGATCTTATTGGTATAGACCACCCACTCCCATTAACAAGTCTGTGATGGGAAGGAGATCTAAGCCTGTGCTCTCCTCCAGCAACGTCATGCTCAAAGGAGGAGATGCTCTATCTGACCGTGTTTTTATCTCACCCAAGGAGGAGATAGAGGAGCTTGGTCAGTGGAGACATGGTCCCAATTTGGCTATTTGAGCAGGACTGCAGAGTCAACTGCATGATGACCCCAAAACAGTAATCATTTATTCCCCTCCTACCATCAACACTCTCCTCCTCTTGGTACCCTTGGGCTGAAAGAAAGTTTCTCAGGTCAAAGCAACTGATTTCTCTGCCCTGTGTTCTTTCTTGACTTCCTGACATACTGTTTTTATAGTCTGGAAGTTCTCAGCGATGTCTTTTTGGAATCATCCTTATACAAGAGAAGCCTGGTTTTTTTTGGTTCATCTTTGCCTGGTCATCCCTGTCTGTAATTCTTTAAACTTGAAGGCAATTATGAAAATCTTTTTTCACCTCCCTTGGTCTTCTGTTCTCCAGGCCAACTTGTCCTAATCCCAAGGGTTATAGAATCATGTAACTTAAGAGCCAGACAGATTTCCTTTACTCAGCTTTCCTCAGCCTGACTTTACTACCCTTTACTTATGCATATGAGTGACTTCCTTTAGATGCTGTCCAATTTCTGTGTAAGACCTTAAAAAGGTGGGTGGTCAAGCTTCTATTTATAATGGCCCACACAGTTCTGGGGGCTGGGCTGAATAGTTGAAGAGTGGTTCTTGTTCTCTTGAGCTTTCCTTCTAGGGTTGGAGGATGGGCAAACATTCATTATGGTTCATTTTTTCTTTTTCTTAAGGGCAGGGCAGAGGGGTATAAGCTTGATGGCAGTATAGATGTTCAGAAGCCAGTTTTCCCTTCTTAGTTTTATGAAGGAGGGCTTCCCAGAGGAGGTGGGGCTGTGGTAGAAAGAATACTGGGATTGTATCAGGATGCTTGGGTTCTAGGTCTAGTTCTCTCAAGTCTTGCTGCGTAACCATGGACAAGTCACTCTACCCTCTAGGTGTCATGTCTCTGTCTAAGGACTGGGTTCACCTTGCAGATAATAAAAACTAACCAGCTCCAAGCCAGGCTTTTCTAACAAAAAGATCCAACAACCAGTATCTTCTACTGCCTTTTGTCTTCTACTATTATGGAGATGGTGCATTAGATACAGGAGCTGGAGTGATTTGAAAAAGGATCAAGACCCTATTTTTATGTCTGTAAAAACACTTTCTCCTTGCCTTCTTTGACATGGTTGGATGCTTCAGTGTCTTGGACCTTGATGAGCAGAGTGTCCAGTGCAGTAGGCTCATTTCCCTGCCTCCTGTCTCTCCTGGGCTCAGCCCACAGCCTTCAACTCATGGAGAAAATGTAGCTTTTTTCTAGTGTTAGAGGCTGGCACAGGCTTGGAGTCCTACAGCAGTGCTGCAAATCTGAAAGCTACCCTAGGGGCAAAGGCAGAGGAGAGAATGGGTTGATTCATGGGTACTTCCCAGAGCTATAGATTTCCTAGCAGCTGAGCCAGATCTGCCTGGTAATTTAGGAGAAAGGGCTGGCCAGAGGGCTGAGGGTGACATTGTAGTTCCCTACTCCAGTAGAATATTCTGGACATTATAGTTCAGGACTCTGCGGGCAAGCTTTTTTGTCTGTGTCACCAGTTTTATTTGCCTTCCCTCTCCTTTCCCCTTGGAACCTCCTGCCGTCTGCCAGCTCCCCACCTCATGGTTGATATTACTAGTGCCAACTTACTTATTGCTATATGTACCTGATTGCTTTTCTTCACAGTCTCCCTATGAGATGGTCATTACTACTATCCCATCTAACAGAAGAGGATACTGAGGACCAGAAAATGTTAAGTCATTTGACCCAGGTCTCAAAGAGAGCAAATAGCAGAGATAGGACTCAAACTGTAGTTGGTCAGATGCTAAAGCCATGGCTTTGCCACCACAGTATAACAAAGATGGGAACTGCATTGCAGGAGACCAAGGACAAATATCCCTCTTTAGGTCCCTGGTGTCCAGACTTGGGGCTCTCAGTGCTCAGCTCAGCCACATGCTCAGCCTCTCACAGATGCTTTCCTTTTACAGACGTATCCCCATCCTTCCTGGCAAGACAAGTAGTCATTGGGAAAGAGCTGGGACCACAGATCCTAGAGACTTTGTATCTAGTTCTGGTTTCACTGCAACTCACACAACTTGTGACTTTGACAAGTCAGTTGATTCTTGCCTTTCTATAAAATGGGAATAACATCTCTCCTCTGGCTGTAGCCTGCATCCCCTTCCTGCATGGCATAGCAGAAGGGTCATGGAGCTGGAATCAGGCAGGTGGATTCCAGTTTCAGCTCTGCCACATAACCACCTTGTGACCCCAGTCATCACTTTTAACCTCTAAAAGCTTCAATGTATTCATCTGTAAGATGGGTTTAATATTTGCCATGACAGTAGGGTTTTGTTTGAGTCAAATGAGATGACCGTGCTTTGGAAGAGGAAAAGTCCCACGGAAAGGTGAAGTAGTGCCAATGGCATGGATGTGTCTAGGAAATGTGCGAAAGGCTTTGAGTTCTTTATCGGAAAGGATGTGTGTAAGGTTGTGGTCATTGGAAGTTCTGTGTTTAGCAAGGAAGTGAGCATGTTAGACCTTCCATGGTGCTCAGGGCTCTGTGCTATCCTTATCATCCCCTTCATTGTCTGCTGGCATCTGGGAATCAATGTGTCATTAGGGCTGCCCAAACTCTTACCTAGTCACTCACCAAGCCATCGCCGTGGAGGACTTTTGGGGAAGGACAGAAGAGAGGAGAATAAAGTGAAGAGGATAAGAGCCCTCCAAGCTTCTGGTTCCTGGAGATCATCTCCCTACTCTGGTGATCTTCTGAAATCACTAGAAGCTTCCCCAAGAAGGCCAAAAGCTACAGTGGGAGGACACATTTTGTAAAAGGCTTGTTTCAGGACTGGGTCCTAAACACTGGCTCATGGGTCCTAACTGAGTCATGGGAATCATGGAGACTTTGCACTAGGGTTGACCAACTCTGAGCTAACTGACTGAAGAAAGCTTCACATGTGGATATTTTCAATGGACAGAGAACGAGGCTGAGCTCCTGTGCATGGGCAGGTTGCTTTTTAGGTTCATTACTAGCATTATGAAGGCCATGTTGGTGCCTGCCTGTGCCGCT
>NW_023270451.1:70759394-70841172 GCF_011800145.1 Mirounga leonina | reverse complement strand
TCATTACTAGCATTATGAAGGCCATGTTGGTGCCTGCCTGTGCCGCTTTTTAGGTCATTACTAGCATTATGAAGGCCATGTTGGTGCCTGCCTGTGCCTTTGTATTCAGGTATGTCTGGGCCTGACGTATGTTACATGGATGGATATCTAGATTATCCTCTAAAATATTCTAGAAGAGGAGAGTCCAAAATTCCCCTAGGCAAGACATATAAGTATTAGCAAATTTGGCAATTTAAAAGACTGGATTCTTTCCTATGTTTAGGAGATATTCTTAGGTTCTCAGGCAGGCAAAAATAGTTTGTTGACTTCACTTTGAAGATACACTATTCTTTTTTTTTTTTAAGCTTGTTCTGAAGCATATTAATCAAGACTTATGGAGAGCCTGAGATTTTATTCTACTTGCAACCTAGTAAGTTAGCCTGTTATTGTTTCAGTTTGGCAGAAGACATAAGATTCCTGGATTAAAGATGAAAGACATTACTATGGCAAAAGCAGTAGCTTTGTCAACATGTTTGTGTTGGCCTCCTGAGCCCCATTTCCTACAGGGTGGGAATGAAGGTGGCCAGATGATACCTGTATACACAGGAAGTTCCATAGTAGATGAAGAACCCTGAGCTTAGGAAACCCAAATCTTTTATACCAGACAGTAAACATGCCTCCCTTTGCTCTGGAGTGAGACCCCATCTCTATCTTCCAGGGCTGTTTGCTATGTAAACATTTTTGGAAAGGTGGTCTGGAACAAAGGACAGTCCGCACCCTGCTTACAAAACATGCAGAACTGTGAGAGTCCAATAGAGAATTGTCTACAAAAATTTATCAGTTTTATTATGTTTAGGTGAGCAAATTCCAGTTTCTTTAACCTTTGGCCTGAGTTCTGTCTCCCCCTAACCCCTTCATTTGTTAGGCATTTACTCCTCCTCGGGTTCTTACTATCTTTGAGGCCTGTGGTTTCCTACCTTTTGGGCCAGCACTGTCCAGACAGACCTGATCCTCTGCTGTAGGGGACTCCCTGGGGACTTCCATGAAGGAAGCGTACCTCCCTGTTCAGGGGGCTGCAAGGAAACTGCACCTGGAAGACATATTACCATCATCTCTTCTGTTCTTCAGTTCCAGAAAGATGAAGACAAATTGCAGGCAATTTAGAGACAAGTAACTGAGGTGATTAGGGGTGATGTCAGGGGGAAGATGAAAAGAAGTGCGCATGCAAGCGTCTGCTCAGATTGTGCTGAAGAAATTGGAGAAGAGTGATGTGAGAGGAAACATCCAGTGCCCCACTGAGCAAGGCTGAGCGTGTCTTTCTAGATACAGACCTCTGACCCTGTTCCTCCCTAGCCTGGCCTCCCTATGCACCAGTCTCCTCTTTTCATAAAGCTCAATTGAAAATGGTATGTTCTTATTGGGGACTAAGGGGCATAGTGCATATTAATCACCTAGAGCATTTGAGTAGTATATGCCATTTTAATAACGGAAAATTTGGGCAAGAATCTTAGCCTCATACTGAGCATCTCAGTCTACAGAGGAGGAAGCTGAAGCTCAGAGGGAAAGGTGACTGATCCATGGGCAAGAATCTAGTTACCAGAAGCATAGGGCTAACTATAAGCCAGGTCTCCTGACATCCAACCTTGTGCTATGGGGAGACCAACTGGTTTTCTGTTGTTTCGTTTCTCAAGTGAAGGTGTGATTTTCTACACAAAAAAATCATCTAGAATATTTAGGATGTAAGAATCCATTAAGGTTACTTGTTATTTTAATGTGTTTTAATTGTGAATGTCCATGCACTGAGAAAAAGTAATCACAAGTCTATTTGGTTTCAAGTTCTCCTTTGGAGTTCCTTAAAAGAGGGTAAGTGCTTTTATGACACGTTCTCTGAGATAAAACGTGACGTTCTTCCTTCACAGACCTCCTGGTGAGTTTGTCTTCTTGCTCACTTTGGATGTTGACACTGATGGCTAAGTGTGTATGTGCTTTTCTTCTGTGGGCTGACTAGGGGTAGCCACAAGTTCCTTATTTTACGAAGTTCTCTTTTAGGTGTGGATGAGAAAATTTATCCCAACTTCCCCCAAATAAATTAAGCTTCCTCCGACAACATAGGTTAAGGGTGCCAGTGCTCTTTGCTTCAAAGGAATCACACATTTTTTTTCAATCAAGTTACATTAATTACCAATTATTCACCTATCTTACGGTAATTAATATTACTGTAATTATTGTATACAATAATACAATAATTGTATACAAGTACAATACAAATTTGTATTTGTATTGTATAAGAGCTTCTGACTTGTATAAGACCATTGCTCTCCCACTGTGTTAAAATAATTCTGGGCCATAAGCTGAAACAATTTTTTTAGTGTGTCTGGGCAGGTTTATCCCTAAAAAAAAATTTCTGTTGCATTTTTGGAAATATTGAAAGTGGTCTAAAGATACCCACTACTATTTTCAAGAAACACTAGGGCCCACCACCACTAACTACAGGGTAAAGAAGCAGAAGGGATGTTAGGAATAATAGAGTCCAAATTCTAACTTTATTAGAAGTTAGGGATTTGGTCACTTGCCTAAAGACCCTGGCAGAGGCCTCTGGGAATGACTCCCAGCCCTACTGATGTCTCTCTTTTCTGGGAATGGCTGCAGTCTAGGGTGAGGCCCCCAAGGCCACGTCTGGGCTGTTGTCCTACTCTGGTGGGTCCCTACTGGGTTAGGCCTCAGAGACAGGTAGCCTCTCAATCCTGGTCTAACACTGGGCTTATTAGTGTCTTTCTTAAGAGTATGGCTTTGAAAGCAGAGCCTGAAGGGTTCTTGAGGTCAAGTCCATGAAGGGCAGCAGCATGGGTGGAAGGAATTCCATGTTCCCCTGATGCTACGTGACTATAGCCATTCTTGTGCCTTCTCTTTATGTGTCTTATTCAGCTCTCTCCTCAGTGTCATGAGATACCCCAATGTCCTTCCAGTGAGTTCTTCATAAAAAAATATAAAGATCATTTACAGTTGACTTCTGTTGCTGGCGACCAAAAGAACCTTAACTAAAAGAGACATGGGATTAGTAAGTAGCAATATTGGTGTTAGAACTTGGGTCTCAGGGCTTTTATTCTAACGCTCTTTCTTTCTTTTTTTTTTTTTTTAAAGATTTGATTTATTTGATAGAGAGAGACACAGAGAGAGCAGGAACACAAGCAGGGGGAGTGGGAGAGGGAGAAGCAGGCTCCCCGCGGAGCAGGGAGCCCGATGCGGGGCTCGATCCCAGGACCCTGGGATCACGACCCGAGCCGAAGGCAGACGCTTAACGACTGAGCCACCCAGGTGCCCCTCTAATGCTCTTTCTTTTTTTTTTTTTTAAAGATTTTATTTATTTGAGAGAGAGAGTGAGAGAGAGAAAGAGCACAAGAGCGGGGAGCAGGAGAGGGAGAAGCAGACTCCCTGCTGAGCAGGTAGCCCGATGCGGGACTCGATCCCGGGACTCCAGGATCATGACCTGAGCTGAAGGCAGCCGCTTAACCAACTGAGCCACCCAGGCGCCCCTCTAATGCTCTTTCTTTACAACATGCTGCCACTCAAAAAAATAACCTATACATCCTCGGTATAACCCGTGCTTTGGATGATACAATAATTATTGGACAGTGGACATTCTAGGGACACGAGAGACTTTTTTCTGGGAATCGTTATTGAAAGCTCCTTTGAAAATTATGAGTTAGAGGAAACAAAAATCACACACATACCTAAATACTCTCTTGCATTAAACTAGAATAATGGATTCAGTTTACTTTAAAATGAGATATTATTATAACACAATCTCTAGGGTAGATTTACCAAAGCATTCATATACAAAATAGAAAGACATTCTCTGAATTTTGAACTATCTCTCACTGGTGTGTTTAATAATACCACTTCCTTTTCTATGAGTTCCTGGAGGGATGCAAATCACTGCACTATAGACGAATGAAGATGCTTCTCTTCAAGGTTGCGAGGGGGAAAAAATAAATTTTCTATTTTACTACTGTCCCTGTTCTATCAATAGAGAAACCAAAACATTGAGCTCATTTAATTGCTCAGGATCCACTGAGGGGAGGCAGAGACAGGGTCAAGGGATGTAGCAGAATGAAAACTCATGTTTGCTGGTCTCAAAGCTTGGGCTTAGCTTGAGAAATGTATTTTGAATGAGAAGAGAAAGGACGTTTAGTTTGTGTATTATTTATCTTCATTCTCCCAGGGCCTAGCATGTAAGCAGGTGCCTGATAAATATTGAAGGAAAGAAGAATAGAGGGAGGGAAGGAGGGGAGGACAGAGGGAGGGCAGGAAGGAGGGAGGAGGGAAGAATTTCTGCATGCTGCGTCAGAGCCCATGAAAGGAGTGCTCAGTTGAAAACTGTCCTAAGAAGTCCTTGGGACACATGCTCAGGTTTATTGATGAAGACACACTGAGAAACCTCTTGCCACCGTGGCTGAAATGAGGTCTAATCTATGGTGAGTGGAAAAGATGCTGAGCAGGACAGCCAAGGAGGGAAAAAGAGAAACCAAATGGAAACAAAACAAAGGTGAAGAGGTTGACCTTGACTCTGGAGAAACAGTGGCCTGGAGCATGGAGTGTGCTGTGTTCTTGGTGAGGCTGGGCTCCTTCTACCCACCTTGTCTTTCAGCCTCTCTTCCTTGTCCAGGGTGCCCACTAATCTCCTGTTCTAGAACAAAACCAGCCTCCTGGATACGGAGACACTTCCCTAGCTGAATAAGATACCGATCCCTTTTTAAAGGGTTACCAAGCCCTTTGTGTCTTAACAGGTTTAAACCTTGACCTACAGGACTGACTTTGTAGATGGAATTCAGATCATCAGTCACAGAGATTGGCAAGGTTTTGCTTGGTGCCCTGAAATGAATCTCACAGAATGACTCTCACTGGCTTCTTCCAGCTTTTCCCCAAGACATCCGTCTTCTTCCTACTTCCTGACTCAACCCTCCTCCAGACACCTGGGCAGGCCTTGTCATCCATCTGTCCAGTTTCCTGCTGCTTACCACCTGACTGCTGAGCCAAGCTTGAAGGAGTTTTAGTAACAACCACATATGCACAGAGGGGATTGTTTGCTCCATTCAGGGGGGGCGTGTGCTGTTCATGCAGCTCGCAAGGGGCTCTTTTCAGAGTCAACCGGGCCTGCTCCTAGGATAAGAGGATTGTGCTTCAGGCCCAGCATGGCATGGCCTCGTTGCTGGAGATGTAACTAGTGCTCATCAGTGTCATAGGCAGACCCATGGCACAGCAGAAAATTTTAGGGGAAAAGAGTTAGGAGGAGCAGCATGGGGATGGATTGAGGTGGATAGAATATGAAGAAAGAGAGGGAAGTTAACGGGATGAGGATGGGTCCATCTGGCCACAGTGGTTAGATGTCAGTCAACAGACACTTGCAGGTGTCCACCAGGAGCAGGGTCACCTAGAAGATTCTGATTTTGGTGTTTGGGGAGCAGGCAATTAGGACCCAATGGGAAAAATTCGAATTCCACAGAATACCATGATGGATGAGGGCAAGCAGTGCAGTTTAAGGTTATGAATAAACTGTGTGTGTGTGTGTGTCTGTGTTTGTGTGTGTGTGTCTGTGTTTTCCAAACTGATGGGAGGCTAACCATTGAGACTTTGTTAAAGAGCCCACTGTATCAAGAAACTGTTATGTTTTAATAAATCCATATCAGCTTCTGTTCCAACCAGGCCAAGTGCTCCCATATGGCTCTGAAATCAGCCCCTTTCAGGGCATGTCAGACCAGTACTTTCATCTCTTAGTGCCTGAGTTTCTCTTCCAGATGAGTATTTCATGGGTGCACCCTCAATTTTGCTGAGCCCTCTTAGCTATATAGCACAAACAATTCAAACACCTGCCTTAATAAAATTGCAAATCCCATTGGATGACGGACTTCCTGGGTCCAAATAGCAAAGGATAAACCTGTAAATGCCAAGGTTCTGTCTGCAGGATGGAAGGAGGCTACCCCGTGAAGGGCTTTGGTGGAGTTCCCACTAGACTTGGATCCATTTAAAGCTCTGAGCTGCTCTGTTTTGAGATGAAGCGAAGGAGGTTCTTCACTGAGTCATGAGGCTGAGAACTCCCCTTTCTTTAGGCTCTGTGGTGCACGATCCAGGCTGGTGGGCCAGCTGCTGTAGTTCCCAGTCCTTAGGTGACAGGGTAGTGCAGTGGCAGCCTGAGTCTCCCTGGCTCCAAGAGGGGTGATGGCATGGGGACCTTAGCAGGGGGGAAGCAGCAGACAGAGAGAGCCCAGCACGGGATGCGGGCAAGCCAAGCCCGGAAAAGGCAGTAGCATCTGCCAAGGTGATAAAGAGCACTGCAGCCGATCTTGAAATCAAGTGTGGAAGGAGGAAGGGGCGGGGGAGGGGAGCTGATGTCCCAAGGGGGGAGACACAGCACTTCCTTTCTGGTGTGATTCCCGGTATGCATGGCAGACAGAATCATTCAGAGAAAGGAGGTGGGGAGCAGGGAAGAAAATCAATTGTTTTTCATACATATTGATTGCCTTCAATCAATCTCTGTGGTAATGTAGTGGGAGGTGAACGGAGGAGAAAAGGTCAGCCTCTAAGGGTGAGTGAGTAGCCATCCACTGTGGCAGGGGGAGGGCCGCGAGGCCACAGAGGTCTTGGGACTGCAACTTGCCCACAGTGTCCCCCAGAGGATGCAGAGGGGGCGTCACTTAAGTCTATCCAGGGTTAGGCAGAAAGACCCGAAGATGCTTGTTTTAATGTTTGGGGTCAGAGTCTCATCCAGGTGGATTAGATTTTTACCCCCAATTGTAGAAAATGATACACATAAGAAATGGCTACAAGAAAGAGTAATATGGTAGGAAAAAATGCCTAAGTTCACCAGAGTATTGCAACTATTTCAATGTTATCACTCTACATGGTTTATATAATTGTGGTAGAACTACCTGCACTATATTGTATCTACATTGTATCTTGCTTTTTTATTTTTATTTTTTTTGCTTTTCTGTAAAGTGCATTTTCCACATTATTAAAAGCTCTTTAAAGACTTTTTTTGGCATAAAATGATAAGTGGTCATTATAGAAATTTGGAAAAATAGAAAAAGGAAGTAAAAACACTCATAATTTTGCCACCCAGAAATGATTCCTCTTGATAGTTTAGTATATTTCATTATAAGCTTTTTTCTATGCATATGAAATTTTTTTTTTAAAGATTTTATTTATTTATTTGACAGAGAGAGACACAGCGAGAGAGGGAACACAAGCAGGGGGAGTGGGAGAGGGAGAAGCAGGCTTCCCGCTGCGCAGGGAGCCCGATGCGGGGCTCGATCCGAGGACCTAGGATCATGACCTGAGCTGAAGGCAGACGCTTAACGACTGAGCCACCCAGGTGCCCCTATGCATATGAAATTTTGATCATGAAGTATGTATAGTTATGTTCTGCTTTTTCACTTATTTTTTTTTTTTTAAAGATTTTACTTATTGAGAGAGAGAGAGAACTGGCACAAACAGGGAGAATAGCAGGCAGAGGGAGAAGCAGACTCCCCACTGGGCAGGGAGCCCAACTCAAGGCTCAATCCCAGGGCCCTGGGATCATGACCTGAGCCGAAGGCAGATGCTTAACCAACTGAGCCACCCAGGCACCCCAAGCTTTTTCAATTATTTTATTAAAAATTTTTATGTTGTGATTTTTAACGTTTGTATAATATTCCATTGCAAGTGTACACCAGTCTTTATTCAACAGACCCGCTATTATTTCCATCATTTGGGTTATCATGAACATAGTGATGGCTTTCTTAACATCTGTCTTTAACCTCCTGTCTCTTCGTACCTAGAAGATTATTTTTTTATAGATGGGTCCAAAGTAACTAAAGCACTGGTCTCCTTCCAACAATCCTCATCTTTTTAAATTAAAAATTTTTTTTTGTTTTAGTTAAGTGTTTTTCTAGAACTCTGCTATCTAATGTATTAATACATAGCCACTGGCTACATGTGGCTCTTCAAATTTAAGTTAATTAAAATAAAATAAAATTATAAGTTCCGTTTCTCGGTCACACCTGCTACATTTCAAGTGCTCAAGAGACACATGGGATGCATGGCTACCATATTGAACAGGAAAGTTCTATAGGACAGCACTAGGAAAGCAATTAGACTCCAGGAGTGGCACAGCAGGGGCTGGGAGGCTGACGCATCCAGGGAGAGCAGGTGTTTAGGGGTGAGCTGCTGAAACACACCAGGTAATTGAGAGGGACAGGGCTTGAGACACAAGACACACACCAATACTTGGGAAAAAAACAAAACAAAACCCACAGCTCCAAGCCATTCACATTCACATTTCAACTGTGTGCCAGCATCCAAATTCAAACTGCTGCCTTCCCAGCAAATGGCATCAGTCAGCTTTATAGAAAGGCCTCCAGGCTTTAATTACTTTGGAGCCAGGCTGGTGGCCAAAGAAAATCTTGTCACACACAAGTATTTGTTCGGGAGGCAGATTCTAGACCCTGCAGGAAACTGTGTTAAAGACCCCCTCCCATGTCAGGTCCTCCTCGCTTGTGCACTGCCTCTTCTCAGAAGACATCAGCTGGGTGTGGAAGAAAAATGGAGGCATCTCGAGTCTCCATGCCTCAGACTGGCCACTGGACCCTTAGTTCCAGGAGAACAAGAACAGAGACCGAGCTTGTCTTGCTCAGGGATGAGTCCCCGGGGCGGGCACAGTGCAGGTGCTAGGTGCTCCTTAATGTTTGTTGAAGGAGTAAACCACAGTGATTATACAGCTCAAATTCATCTACCCTTGATTGGTCTCCACGTGTTCCCAAAGGACAAATGAATGTATTTCAGGGGAGATTCGCAGATTTGGGGCTAGGGATGGTTTTTCCTCGTATTCTTTCCTAATATTAATATTTTTTGTTGGATAGTATTTAATACATACAGAAATATATGTGGTGTCCATGTAATAAAGTAATATATACAAGTGTGGTTATAAAACACGTACTGGTAGTTACTGCCCAAATTAAGAAGCAGAGTTTTACTGCTACCCTGGATGCTACCTGCATTCTCCCCCTAGACTGCTCAGCCCTGGGGTCCCACAAAGATAACCACTATTTTCAATTTTATGTTTACCATTCCCTGGACTTTTCAAATATAGTCACACCTCCTCATCTGTGTGAATCATTAAATAATATGTTTCATTCTGCTTGCTTTGGAGTTTAAAAAAGACCTATTGATTATATCCTTGGAGACTTGCTTTTTGTTCAATTTTTAAAAAAGATTTATTATTTATTATTTATTTATTTGAGAGAGAGTGAGCCTAAGCAGGGGTGGGGGGGGAGGGAGGGCAGAGGGAGAAGCAGACGTCCCGCTGAGCAGGGAGCCCGATTTGGGACTCGATCCCAGGACCCTGGGATCATGACCTGAACTGGAGACAGACGCTTAACTGACTGAGCCACCCAGGTGCCCAACATTTTGTTCTTAAGATTATCCTTGTGACTATGGGTAGTTGGAGGACTCTCATTTTTCATGGCTACTTAATATTCCATTTGTGTCACTATACCAACATTTATGTGTTCACTCTCTTGCTAATGGACATTTGGGTTGTTTCAGGCTTTTGATTTTAATATTATGCTTGTAAACGCCTTGCACTTTTCTGGTACACACATGAAAGAATTTCTCCGGGATGCATATGATATCACTTGCTGATGGCGGGTGCACTTATAACTTTCAAGATGTTTTCATATTGTTTCCCAAAATGAATGCATTGACTCTTCCTCCCCCAAAATAGAGTTTCCACTGCTTCACATCCTCACTACCGCTTGTTATTCTCAGGTTTTTAATTTCTTTGCCAATCTGGTGGGTATTGTATGGTATTTATTGTGCTCCTAATCTATAGTCTTCTGGTCACTAATGAGATTGATCATCTTGTCATAGGTGCTTCTGTTTTCATGTTTCCTCTTTGGTGAACATCTCTATTCATCTCTTTCTCTTTTGGATTATTGTCTTTTCCTAAACTGACTTGTAAGAATTACCTCAGTGTTCTGAATACTAATCCTTCACTGATTAAATATATTTCAAATGCTTTCTCCCACTTGTCATTTTCTTATTTAATGCTATCTTTTCATAACTAAAAACTTCTTTTTTGAACAGAAGTCCTTGATTTTAGAGCAGTCAATGTTTATCAACCTTTTGTTTCTAAAGAAACCTTTTTTATCTTGAGTTTAAAGAAAAGACTCACCTATATTATTTTCTAAATGTTTTAATGTTTGCCCTTTATATGTAAGTCTTCACTCGGAACTGATTTTTATGTGAGAAGAGAGTAGAATTTATATATTTACCTTCTTCTATGCTTCCTGGCCTTGGATTTTCACTTGTCTTGCTACCTTTTATTGTACATCCCTACTTCCCCCAGTGACCTGAAATGCTACTTCTGTGTCAAGGGTATGGATCTGGGGGTGCCTGGGTGGCTCAGTTGTTAAGCGTCTGCCTTCAGCTCAGGTCATGAGCCCAGGGTCCTGGGATCGAGCCCCGCATCGGGCTCCCTGCTCCATGGGAAGCCTGCTTCTCCCTCTCCCACTCCGTCTGCTTGTGTTCCCTCTCTTGCTGTGTCTCTCTCTGTCAAATAAATAAATAAAATCTTTAAAAAAAAAAAAAGGGTATGGATCTGTATAATGAATCTTGAAGTCTGGTGAAGCAGGTCCCTCTACTTTATTATTCTTCCCAGGGAGTGTCTTTCACTCATTCTCAATGATCTGAGGAAAGATGGTGGTGCCGTGTGCCCTAGATCATAAATCCCAGGGACTTGGATCTCGGACAATTTGCATGTGAAACTTGCTCATGGTGACTGCACCAAGTAGATGAAACCAGAAACATGTGTCTGTGATGCTCAAGTCCTCTCCTCAAGGTGGGAAATTCGGAAAGTCCTTTCGCCTTGGACTCTACTTTCAATATCCTTCTAAGTCATGAATTCCTAAGACAGAAGAGCCATCTGAGTGTTAGAATTTACCCAAGGACAGGCAAGATATTTCTACTCATGTTCTCTTCCTAACGCACGACAGCTCAGCACCACCGTCTACAAGCCATCCTGAGACCATGTTGCTTCCCTCCTGAGACATTTCCATCCAGTGCATCTGGTTTCAAGTCAAACCATGATATTTTTCCTGTCCTTGTGTTCTAGGAATGCTCTTATCGTACATTACCTTGTCAGTTACATGTGGCTGAGTGAAGGGTAACATGATGCTCTGCGGTAGTATGGACTGCGACTGTCTTTTCTTTTTTCTTTCTTTTTTTTCCTTTTTAAAGAGTTTATTTATTTGAGAGAGAGAAAGAGAGAGGAAGAGCACAGAAGGAGAGTGAGAGGGAGAAGCAGACTCCCTGCTGAGCAGGGAGCCCAATGCGGGACTCGATCCAAGGACCCTGGGATCATGACTTGAGCCGAAGGCAGACGCTTAACGGACTGAGCCACCCAGGCGGCCCTGGGACTATCTTTTCTTTACTAAACATTTTGGTTTAGAGTAATTTTAGATTTACAGAGAAGTTGCCAAAATAGCATAGTTCCCATGCACCTTTCACCCAGCTTCCTGTAACCTTAGCTTCCTGCGTACCCACAATGTGTTGCCAGCTCACGGAAATGAACATTGCTACAAGACTGTTAACCAAATCAGCCTTTATTCAGATTGTACCAGTTCTTCCACTACAGGCCTTTTCTGTTGCTGGAGCTGGTCTAGGATTCCACATTACGTTTGGTTGTCATGTCTCCCTGGTCTCCTCCAGTCTGTGGCAAATTTTCAGTCTTATTTTTCATGCTCTTGACACTTTAGAAGAGTATTATAAGTCACTTTTTTTTTTTAAGAATCTTCCTTGGTTTGGGTATGTCTGATGTTTTCTCATGATTAGACTGAGGATTTGGGAAGCAAACCATTTTAATGCACAGGGGTCTTATCCACTAGTAGACAGATTAGTATTTCATCTTTTTGAGCAGGATTGAGGAGGGACGGACATAGAGGCTGGGAGCGTGAGTGATTTTGCTTTAATTCCCCAAAAGATAGGAAAAGGATTGTGTGGAGGAGGACCCTCATTAGGAATCAGTGAGAGTGTTGTGCAGTGTCACTGTTGAGAGAGAGAAGGCAGAGGCAAGCTTGAGAAACAGTTCTTGGTGGTGTCCCTGAGACCTTGGCCCAGGACCCACGGGAAACTGCCAAATTCTATATTTTATGTCACTGAAAACTGGGTGACGGTTGGATAAGGGGAAGGATCTGTGAGTCGCTCATCTCAATAATTAGGAATTATTTGCTATTGTTGGAAATGGAAAGCAAGTCTGATCAGAAGGACAGCCGTGTATGTACGGCAGTGTAAATGTGTGTGTATGATTGTAGGGCTGGCAATGGGCTGGAAATTAGGATCGGGAATTGGATTCTCGTCTTTAGTCACTGTGTCTCAGTGTCCCCTCTCTGTCAGTCGAGGGTAGAAATGCCTGCCTCACCAACCCCACAGAGTTACTGTGAGGAGGAAGTAAGTGCAAACCTTGGGGATATAAGTGCCTGGGAAAATGGCGCATACTGTACTCTCGTAGGATGGTATTATCATCAAGGGAGTAAAGGAGTAATTATTGGTCAGAGAGATGAGAAGAGGAAGTGAAAAGAGAGTGGGCTCTAGAAACACAGGCTTGGTTAGAAACTCAAGTCTAGGTTTTGCACTTCGGTCAGTGTGGTGAATTCCAAGGTCAGAAAAGCATTCTGTGCAGACGTGAGGAGCCGTGGACTCTTGCATTCTTGCTCCTTGTCTTCCCAATTGTGGGCCTGATTTCCATTTCTAACTGGCACTTGCTGCTGAGGTACAGTATATTATAGACTAATTAAGTCTGTTAATGATAATGGCAATCCAGTAAGTAATCTGTGGTATTACCCTGATCTATCTCTGTCACCCTCCTTTCATCAGGCCATTAAGGTGACAAGCTTCATAGAACACAGTTATCTCCCCTCTGTCAGTCCCCTCCGTGCTTTTCTCCCTGGAAGAGCTATGGACTCCCGAGGGCCAGGGCATGCGAAGATACCACTAATGGGCTGGACTGACCAAACTACTCCTCCATCCAGTCTGTTCCGCTCATGAGACCAGGGCACAAGGGACATCTCTTTTCTATGTTCCCTTCCCCTCTGCTAGTATTCTCACAGAGCTGGGGCTATGAAATGAGAGCAAAGGAAGCAAATAGCTAAGATCTAGTACCCAGTCATGCTGTGGACCCTTAATGGCATCCTTAGCAACAGGTGGGTCACCACTGTGGCCCACACTCAGCTCTGCAAGCCACGTCACATATAACTAAGTGGACATTCCAGTCCTCCCCGGCCCATCGGCAGCAGGTGTGGTCCTAACTCAATAGAAGCATCTACTGGTTTCCCTGCATCCTCAGGCTCTGGGCTGCTATGCCCATGTTTTCTTACCTGTGCACCCCCATGGGCACACAAGACTGGCAGCTGGTTTGGGAAGTGTGAGAGCGTTAGGGAAGCAGGCTCTGGGATTTTACCAGAGGAGGTGACTCGGAACAAACCCTCCCCATTGTTCAAAGGCTGACACTGGGAGTGGCAAGAAAGGGAGCCTTATCATCAAAAGCCCCAGTATAAAGCACTTCCTTTCATTCTTGGACATTGATTCATTGACAGTTAATTTTGGACAGGGCCATGTGTATCATATATTCTTTCAAACCACAAATCAACTGCTGCCTTTTTCTTCATCATCTTCCTCTCTAAATCACCATGAAGGAATTACAGTGGCCGGGGACCATCTATTTCCCTGGCACTGAGGCTGAAAGGGGGCCAGGATAACAAATGTCCTATTGGAGCAAAATAATGTTCTCTGCTGAACTGAGACGTGCCTTTCCAGTGACCCAGCCCCTCTGATGCTCCACAGGCAGGAAGCTGTGGAGCCAACTGTCGCCTGGGTGGCTGAAGGGTGGAAGCTGAGGAGGAGCTGCTAGGAGCTGGAGCACCCTCGGGGGCCCAGAGCCCAGGCTGCCTCACACTCCCATCTCAGCCCAAGTCTGTGGTCTGCTGGTGGGCCGGGAAGGCTTGACAAGATGAAAGGAGTATTTCTTGGTGGCAATAATAATATTCTCGAATGATAATTTCTGGATGTTGACCATTGTGCTAAGCGCTTTATAGTTGTCACGATGCATTGTTATTATCTACATTTTACCCACGAGAGGAGGTTGAATGGCCTTCTAGAGGACCAGATGTCAAAGAGGTGGGGTTCGAATCATGAACTTCGCTTGACTCTAGAGTACTTGTGCTTACTTATTCCCCTAGACCGCTGGTTTTCAAACACTTCTGTCTGCATACCTGGGTAAGAAATATATTTTACCTTATGACCTATTATCCACATACATATTTGAATCTAAAAAGTTTCACAAATTAATACTTATACTTACTGGTCTCTGATATACTCTGTTTTTTTTTTTTTTATTCCATTCTTTCTGTTTTTTAAAGACTAGTTGGACCACTAAATTGATGTCACAACTCTCCTCAGTTTGTAGACCCTTCCTCTTGGTGCCTGTGAGAGTATTTTTAACCACAAAAGAATAATTCTAATAAGGGTGTATTTTTCTACCCTGAGACCAGGCTGGTATAGGTAGAAGAGAAGATTCTCAGCTTGTTTATGCTGCATTTGGGTTGGGGCCAACTCCTGACGCCATTTTGTGGGTTAGGAGATGAGCCAGTGAATCTGGCAGCTAGAATTGCAAAACCCTTGGCTGTGTCTAGCATGGTGTTAGGCACTGTGGGGATTCTGCATCTGCACATTCGAGTTCCTGCCCTTGAGGAGTTTATACTCTTTCTCAAAGATCATCCCCAGGTAGAAGGGCTAGAGAACAATGCTGGATTGATAGAATCCTGGAGGAATCTGAAGGGACATTAAGGACTTTCATCATTATTTGTTCACACAAGCCTTTCCAAAACAGAGCCGCAGTTCCTAATGAACTGCCCTTATACTTAAAACACCTTACTTCTCCTTCCTCTTCTTGCTCTTTTTCTCTTCTCCTCCAACTCTTCTTCCTCCTTAATATACACTACGTTTGCAAGATTCAAGACTTAAATGATCCCAAAAGGTAGACCATGATAATTCTCCCTCCCATCTCTAATATCAGACACTTAATGTGCTTCTCTGGAGGTAACCAACTTTTCAAGTTTCTTATGTATCTTCCCCAAAATAGTCTTGCCCTTATAAGCAAGTGTTTTTCTTTTTTTAAACACAGATTATACTCACTGTTTTGCATCTGGCACTTAATATATCTTGGAGATCACTGCATATCAATAGATAAAGAGTTCTACCTTCTTTTTTTGTAACTCTCTAGAGACTTTTGTTTGGGTGGGCTGTAATTTATTTAATCAATCCCTCATTGATGAAACATTGAGATTATTTCTTTTTTTTTAAGATTTTATTTATTTATTTGATAGAAGGAGAGAGAGAGAGAGAGAGCACGAGCAAGGGGGCAGGGGCAGAGGAAGAGGGAGAAGCAGGCTCCCCAGCTGAGCAGCGAGCCCAACAGAGGGCTCGATCCTAGGACCCTGGGATCACGACCTGAGCCAAAGGCAGACACTTAACTTACTGAGTCTACAAGCGCCCCCATTGAGATTATTTCTAACTGTTGCCAAGATAAAAAAAATGAAGTAACGAATGACCTGTTTACACTCTGTGATGTGTCTAGACATGGTGCCAAGAAGGCGAGACCCAGTGGGCATCTGCCTGCATCTTCATCCTGTGGTCCTGCATGCCCTCCCTCCCCTGGACTCTCAGTTCCAAGTCTTTCAGCTGCCTTCTCAGTCATTTTCTTCAGCCCCGAGGCTGCTGTGCATGCTGCTTGTTCTTGGAATACTCCTTTCTCCCCTGCTAACACCCAACTCACCTGCCTGGGCTCAACTTAAGAAGTACTTTCTCAGGACAGCTCCGTTTATCCTCAGAACACTCTGTAATCAATCCCTTAATACTATACAAGGTTGCCCTAAAGTCCTTACACAGTTTGGAGTTTTAATAAATTTACTTCTGTACATGATATAAACAATCTGCAATTTGAAACAGGGAGGGAATTTAATCATAACTTACTATATTTAATTACAGAAATGTTGGCTTTCAACATATCTAACATATATTTGGATATAACCATTCCATATAGCATAGGGTTTATTACCTAAAAGATTAAAGAAAGAAATTAGGACAAATGAATCATTAAAAATTTCATTGAAATCTCAAGTAAATTCCTTCTCTGTTGCATTTTGCAAATTGTTTATATATTATATGGAAGTGAATTTATTAAAAACCCAAACTACACAAGAACTTTATGGATATCCTAATTAAATCAGTTTTACTGTATTTCATCTAACACGTACACATACACTTTTGTCCACATTTAACATTTCTGAAATTGGGATATGTCTTACTCTGAATACTGTCTTGCAGTGTCAGGCCATAGTCTTGATGTTGTTATCATTGTCTGAGCAAGCACAGACTTAGTCATGGTTGGTTATGCTGTCATCACTTCAAATGAGCTAGGAGCATTATTGACATTACATGTTTTGAGTTTAATTTATATTTAAGATATTTTCAAAAAGATCACACTCAGATTTGGCACTGAAACAAAAAGTTTATGCAGAAAGTCAAGGATAACAGAACAGCAGGTTGTCAATTTGATATTAGCAAAGCAAATTTTTATCACTGGAAAGATAGTACTCATTTAATATATTCTTGCAATGTAACAAGCAAATGCTTTACAAGACTGTTAAGGACTGAACTGTGTCCCTCCAATATCCATATGTTGAAGCTTTAGTCCAATATGACTCTGTCCTTAGGAGAAAAGGAAGAGACCCCCAGGAGTGTGCTTGCACATGGGAAAGGGCATGCGAGACCACAGCGAGGAGATGTTTATCTGCAAGCCAAGGGGAGGGGATCTCCGTAGAAACCAACTTTGCTGTGCCTGGATCTTGGACCTTTAGTCTCCAGAACTGTGAGAAAATAAATTTCTGTGGTTTAAGCCATTCGGTCCGTGGTATTTTGTTATGGCGGCCATAGCAAACCAATACAGGGACCTAAGAAAGAAAGACTCTCACTAGGAGGTGAAGCTATGTTACACTGTTGCTGACATTAGTGTTGAAGAATTGTCTATCCCAGGGCAAGCAGGAAAGTTCAGCGTTCATCTTGCATAATGGGTGTCAATGGCTTGGAAGGGTCTTGGGGACTTTAGTGGAGCATATTTTTAAGAAATGCTGCCTCATCCATCATCCATCCATGGTGCCATTTTCTACTCTGAGTTGAAAAGTGATTTCAGAGGAGTTGGACTCTGAATTATAAGATTTAAGAATTCTGTAACCAATTTGTTTTTCTTATATTTCCCTTTTTGGCTGCATTAAAGCAACAACAACAACAACAAATCTATCTAAATGATTCTGAGAGAGTCTTCCAATAAGTCTAAATGTTTCCAGTGATAATAAAGCATTATTTTTAGTTGGCAGTCCTTCTTCCTTCCTTCTTTCTTTCCTTCCTTCCTTCCTTCCTTCCTTCCTTCCTTCCTTCCTTCCTTCCTTCCTTCCTTTCTTTCTTTCTTTCTTTCTTTCTTTCTTTCTTTCTTTCTTTCTTTCTTTCTTCTTTCTTTCTTTCGTGGCACATAAAATAATGGTGTGTCACAAAGTCAATGATACCCTGGATTTGATGTGAAATGTTAAATGTTTTGCCGTAACATATCTGTTTTGCCATAACAAAATACCGTAGACTGGGTGGCTTAAACAACAGAGATTTGTGTTTTCACAGTTCTGGAGGCTAGCAGTCCATGACCAAGGTGCCGGAAAATTCATTTTCTGGTGAGGGCTCTTTTCCTGGCTTGCAGATGGCTACCTTCTTGCTCTGTCTTCATGTGACCTTCCCTCTGTGCATGAGCAGAGAAAGAAAGCTCTATATCTCTTCTTCTTCTTTTTTTTTTTAAAAATATTTTATTTATTTATTTGAAAGAGAGAGAGAGAGCACAAAAGGGGGGAGGGGCGGAGGGAGAGGGAGAAGCAGACTCCCTGCCAAGCAGGGAGTCTGATGTGGGACTCGATCCCAGGACCCCGGGATCATGACCTGAGCTGAAGGCAGACGCTTAACCAACTGAGCCAACCAGGCACCCTCTCTTCCTCTTCTTATAAGGACCCTACCCTTATCACCTCATTTAATCTCAGTTACCTTTTTAAAGGCCCTATCTCCAAACATAGGTACACTGGCGGTTAGGGCTTCGATATATGAATTTGTGGGGAGGGAGACACAATTCAGTCTATAACATCTGGTGAGATATATTCATTTTGTGCAAGTCTCTCCTACCAATTGAAAGATCTCTGAGGCCCATAACTTCTTTGACTTGTTAGTTCCGTAAGGACCGTATCTTCTTTGATCACCATTGTTCCCTCAGCACCTAGCATATGGTCTGACACTTTGTGAATGTTCCATGAATGTTTGTTATCTCCCTGACAACTTGTTCTGATCCCCTCTAAGAATTGAGCATGTTTCTGCTTTAGGAAACAATGCCGGAGATCTTCCATGTATGCTTCAGATATGGCGTCAAGACCCTTGTAGGTCGTAATTACTAATCATGAAAGACAGTGCAATGCTGCAACATCAGAGCTTGGCAATCCTTAGAAACTCAGCCAAATCCTTTCAAATCACAGATGAGAAAACCAAGCAAAATCCTTAACCAAAGCTAGTTAGAGGCGGAGCGGGGGCTGGAGCTCACATCTCCTCCATAGTGCCCTTTCTACCCCATAACTCTGGTCATTGGTCTGGAAATTCACAAATGTCATACAAAACTGGGTGCCCTGACCCTGAGACTTTTGCAATTCGATGTTTAGAAGCAAGGGAATTTGTCATTTGAAAATTGCATGCATTTTTTTTTCTAGCTGAAGATGAAAACTTTAATATATTTGGGAAGGTCCATCCTTTATTCAGCGAGACTCCCTGAATGATTCCTTCAGTTGTGTGAAGCAACACCCATACATGCTAGGAAACCCGAGACATTGTTGATTCGGTATAGATGTAAAGCCTGAAAAGAAAAATGTTCATTTAAGGAACGTTTTACTGTTGGTGATTGGGGTAGGGCATTTGGGGAGCAGTAGGGATTGAGGAAGAGGCTAAAGGGCAAACCTTTTACTTTGCTTTACCTAAGTTCTTGCTTTTTCTTATATAAGGAAATGATGTTAGTGTGCATGTGGTCACGATGGTGAGGAGGTGGGGGAGGTTGCGAGTTGCCTTCAGGAAAATGGGACTGGAGAGGAAAAGTCCCAAGAGCATGAGGTTTGATCTTCTTCTTGGTGTGGAAATGGAAACTGAGGCACAGGGTACCCTGCTGTAGAAAGCAAGCACAAAAGGCCTAAAGATAGGAAGAACCATCCCTGCCCTTTCATTAGGGGACATCCTGCTCTGGGCGCCCAGGATTGGAGGTTGGATCTCAGCACAGAGGTGCTCTGCTGGTTTCCCCATTCCTGGGATAATGTCCAGGGTTCCCAGGGTTGGGTCATGTGCCATACTTAGTTCTGACCTCATCATCCCCAGAGGTGAACTTTGATAAGGACCAGGGTGCAGCAAAGTTGCTGCCTGTGGATGCCAACTCCATAGAATACAGGAGAGGGGTGCCCACCGGAACTGGCAAGTACAAGACAGGTAGACTCAGTTCCTGAGACCTTAGGAATACTTGGTGGCTTAGTAAAGACGAGATGTCCTGCTGGTCAGGCAGGCAGATATAGAGCCATTGCTATCTGTGGACTGAATGTCAATGAGCATTTGTCCCCAGGGACTGAGACATTCCAGGAACACACACACCAGAGCATCTCTTGCTCCCTTTTAGCTCAGAATGCTTCCCTAACATCATTCCTTTATTTATTTTCCTTTCACATTCTCTGGGTAAAAGAGAGAGGAGCTGTGATAGTTCAGTAACCATGGGTACTAATGCCCAATGTCATCTTTTATATGAGTTTTATCCAGATAGTCTTATTTAGTCCTAGACCTAGGTTTGCCATGACAAGTGTGATCTGCTCATGACACCATGGAGCAGGAAGGGCAGTGGACCCGGCTGTGCCTGGCCCGATGGAGGGCCCGAGATGGGGGGAGGACCCCAGATGTAGTCTTCATCAGGGTTGGGCCCTGGCCACTCAGGCAGTGTCCAGCTGGCCATGGGGCTCCGGGCAGACTTCAGGACCGAAGGAGGCCAAGGGAACCCCTGCGTGGTATCCATTTTTGGATTTAGGAGTGGGGACCGAAGTGGAAAACTTTACAGTGGAAGCAAAGAGACTGAGCTACCTGTCAGCTTCCCATCTCCACTGGGCTCGGTTCAGGATCTGAGCAGAGGCTGGGGCTGGTGGGTGGAGGGGGAGTCCCAGTACTCAATTTATGGCAGAGGGGAAGACAGAGACAGGGGATGTGTGGGAAGGTCTGGTGCTCATGGTTCTGGGGAATCCTGGGACGTCAGAACACCTTTTGTTTAAGAAGTTCTAGATGAATAAAACGATCCCTTCTATCCCAACTGTCTGTGCAGAAAGGGTAAACCGAGTCTCGAGATGGGCGTGACCCACACAGTGCCCCCACAGGCCCCAGGGACACCGCTCTTCCATTGCTTGGTCTCCACCATCATTCCTCAGCCCCAAGGCCTGGAGCCTCGGTACCTGCCCGGGGACCCCAGGGGGCAAATAAATAACCAATAAATACGCATATATAGGAGGGGCCTTCTTCGTAGAGACCTTTCGTTATTTCTACTTATTGCTTTTTTAGGTATTTGCTGCCAGAGCAACTACAACATAGTGGGGGTGAGGAAATGAGGTACAGGACAAACCAGGGGCCATTCTGCCAAGCCTGGCCTCTGTCAGCCTTCCAGAATCTTCTTGGGCAGAAACAGGGGCAGAGCACGACGGGCAGCTGAAAGCAAGTCTGGGGGCATCTGTACTAATTTTTTACTCCCCATCAAAGGGCCCTTCCTGTGTCTCAGAACTTTGTATGGCCTTCCCCTTGTGCAGAGTGTGGAAAATTGCATTTATGTGTGCTCAGGGCAGCCAAGGAGAGCCTGGTTTGTGTGCGGGGGCCCTGTTCTTATCTCTTTGTCAATTCCTCCGTGACAGCTGCAGACTCAGAGACCACACTTCAATTATGTACCCAGCAGGTGAGGGGTGCTTGGACAGGGGCCATCACGTTGAGATCAAGGAGGTAATTCATCCTTTTTACACCCGAGGGACTGAGGGGTCGAGGAAGGACTGTGCATACAGATTGTAGCCTTGGCCTGAGAGCAGGGCAGGAGAGAGGGGAGCAGGGGAGGGGGAGAAAAGGAGGGGGAGGGGGAGGGAGAGGAGGACAGGGGGAGCTAAGAGCTGAGAGAATGAAGCGTGATCAAAAGGCTCTCTGGGAATGGACTTGTAGAACCATCTATCTCGCATTCTCTCTCACTCATCCCTGTCATTCCGAGCATTTCCACAAAGGACTATTTCTGCAGCAGACAATAGCAAGAAGGCTTGAGGCAGTGGCTGCCTGGGAGGGAGGAGGTGTGTGTTGGGGCCGCTGATGGGGCAGAATTCTTCCCACCTCACCGGGCCCCCCTGCCTCCTTTCTTCGGGCAACCTCATTCAAATAGCAAAGGCAAGGGCTGGCCTGGGTGGCCCTGAGGGAGACTGGAATGATAGGAATGATCAGGTGCTGGAGGTCCGTTGCCTCTGGGAAGGGAATGAGTCGTGGGCAGCTGCTTGGCTGAGAAGTCTCTGCTCTGCTCAGAGAGGGCCACCTGACTGGGGCGCAGGGGAGGAAGGATGTGGTGGCCTTCACGGAGGGCCTGACCCTCTCAGGCTGGAAGTGAGCCCAGGAATGCTGCAGTCAGAGCAGGATTTCGGCAAATGAGCTGCTGCTACCCCTGGTCTGGCCTTGCTCTGAAGCTCAGGTGCACCAGGGACTTGGATGCTTGCACAGTGACTGGGATGGAGGTGAGGCTGTGGGACAACAGCCATGGGCTGCAGATTTCTGTCTCCCTGGGAGTGACCCCTTGGGAGGGTTTCTAAAATGCACACATTCCTGGACAACCCATTCCCCAGAAGCCCCACGCCTGGAACATCAGACTGGAAGGGGATCTCTTCCACCCCGTGGAGCCGGGAGTCCTGCCCTCACAGAGCCCTGTCGGCTCACCGCTCTATTTCTGAAGGGCTGTCCCAGCTTCCTGGCTGTGAAATCCCAGTTTGCTTGGAGTTATTGTGCAAAGCTGAGCCCACCTGGGTCTTAGATCTGAGGCTTTGCACAGTGGAGGTTTGCTGCTCTCATTCTCTGTCCTTATTGCAAGAGATGGTGGCTGCTTTTCCTCATGTCCCCCAGTGCACATCAGGGCTCTTTGGAGGGGGTGCCCACTCCCCAAGCTCTGCACCCTGAGTTCCAGGGAAGGACTGCTCCTAACAGAACCTTGGAGCCCTCCCCTTCATCCTTCAGCCTCCTGGCAGAGTAGCATCCCATCCCTGATGCCTGCAGATAAATGCATGCCGTTCTTCTCTTTAAAAGTTCCCAGCAACAGTCATTCAGAGACTTTAATTTTCCTATTTCAAGTTCAATAACCTGGCACTCAGAACATTCTCGTGCTGTCAGATAGAAATGCTGGAGGCTTCTGATGCTGTTGCAATGGGTTAGTTGGACATCCTCCTGAGCTGGGGGAGGAATCGGGGCCAGCCTGGCGGATGCCTAGGGCAAGGTGCAGCACAGTGGGTAGAAAGAGCAGTCCAGGTGCTAAAGCATTGTCTAGGCATTCCTTCTTCCACGGTTGTCCGTGGAAAGCTTTCTTAGCAATGACAGCTCACACTATTTTCTTCTTTTTCCATTGCTGGGAACATGCCACACCATGTGTTCTAGCTCTTGATTATCTTGAATCCAACACTCTATCTTGTCCTCATACCTCAGGGCATATCAGCTCTCCAGCTCACTTACCAGCTCTTGGGACAGGGACCATCTGGCTCTAGATACACAAATATGTGGTTCAAAAAGCCTATTTTAAGTTCCTGCTCCACAGCATGCACTGTGTTGGCATTGAGAATGCAAAGGTAAGTACGATATGACCTTAGCCCCTGAGGGGGAAACGATGGAAACATGATTTCAGTGTAGCCCAATGACCACCATGATTGAGACGTGCATGCACATCCTTGCAACCCAGCTTGGGTGTGAGGGTGGTGGCCAGGGAGGATCCCAGTGTGGCTCCCTGAGTAGCTGAGATGTCCTTGAGGCCTCAGAGAGCGAAGAGGGTTATGTGGAACAGGGGAGAACAATGCAGATAGAGCAGCCTGAGCAAAGACCCAAAGTTATTGTCCTGGGATTTCTGAAAGGGAAGTCTACGTTTCTGGAGTATTGAGTATAAGGTCGGTTGTGGTATGGGGTGGCATGGATGAGTGTGAGTGTGAGTGTGTGTGTGTGTGTGTGTGTCCATGCCTCTGTGTGTGTGTGCATCTGTTGCCATGGTTGACTAAAGAGATGATGAGGCTTGAGCCAGGGAAGCAGCTGGGGAATCATGAAAAATACTTAGCAGGTAAAATTATCAGGACCCAAACCTCACCTTTACCTCAGCAATTCAGTTGCTGAGTGAATACTTGTTGACAGCATTCTCAAATGGAGGAAGGATTAATAAGCACAAGAATGAGAACACCAAGCTCCACCATTTCTCAATCACCTTGAGCAAATCGTGTTTGTTCTCCTCTGTCTCGGGCAATTAACTGCATGTTTCATTTTTAGACCTCTCATCTCCACGGCCCCCTCAGAACACCAGCTCCATTGATTTGGTTTCTCTCTGTCTCCTCACCCACCTTCTCCACACACTGAGACTCCTTTGGGTGGAAGGGAGTGGGGAAGGTCTGGTTAGGATGGAGGGACCCTTGAGTGGGACCAGATACAGGCCTGCCTTCCTTGTAATGTTCCCAGGATTGAAGCTGAGAGTCTGGGTCCCTCCTCAACCCCACATACCAAGAGGACCAGAGATCCAGCTCTGGGACCCAAGAATATGCGCCAGGTGAGCTGATCCCTGGAACCAAATGCTGTAATAGTTTTCACTGGTCTTCAGCAAAATGGAGAAAACAGGGCAGATGTACCATTTTGCACAAGTCTAAATTTATTTGGTTTAGATGTCTGCTTTTATTCTGAGATTATCTTCTTCCCATTTTGTGGTGTTAACAAGCCATTTTAAAAATGAACTGATAGTGATCATAAGGTTTATTTTTAATGTGCTTATTTGGCAAAACATAAAGTTGGCAATCCTGTGTTGATCTACCCTCCCCCTTATTATTTTGAAATTTTCTTGGCACGTGAAAAGTTAGAGTCTGGGAGCTGTTGAGATAGATGTGCATTTCCACTTTAGGAGGTAGTATAATGGGTAAGAGCCTTATGGGGTTCAGGGCACACCACCCCCAAATGCCGTACATTGTCATAGTGAATATTTCAAGCTGAAGAAATTTGAGGAATGGCAGGTGCAGGAAGGGCTCTGACCTTCCCCTGAAACAGGTCATAGGCTCTCATGTGAGAGGTGCCCTCCTTATATCTGGAGGAAAATGAGTATCCCTTATCTCTGAAGACCAAGGGATGCCAAGAAGAATACAAAAGGACAGGCCTTGCTAACTTACCCCCAGTTGACTACCCTTGGCTCTTACCCCTTTTGTCCTATCATGTTTTCCTATGACTTTACATTCTTTATGGAACCTAGCATAAAAGCACTCAAGTATAACTGCTCCTTTGGGTCTCCATTTCCTTATGAAGGCTGCTGTGTCACATAAAATTTATATTAAGTCAACTTGTATGCTTTTCTCTTATTAATCTGTCTTGTATAGAGACAGCTGATGTCTGAAGATGGGTAGAGGCAAAAAAGAGATATTTTTCTCACCCACTGGCCTAACTGGACAGACAGTCTAGGTTCACACTTGGCCCCAGCATTTACTAGCTGCATGAATTCTGGGCTTCAGGTTCCTGATCTGTGAAGTGGGAATAATAGAGTACCAACCTTCCAGGATTATAAGGATTGAATGAGCTAATATGTATTCTCTATTATTATTACCTCTAAAAATTTTCCATTAAAATAGGACTTCCTTGTTGACCAAGAGTTTTAATTCCAGAAATTCTACCCAAGAAACTTGGGATGTTTTCCCCCAGTAGATTAGCCCACTAATTCCCTTGCCAGCTAGGCTTTGATGGAAGGCAGGGGCAGAAAGGAAAATGAGATGGAAAAAGAAAAACGTGAGAAGGTGCTCTGGAGTTCTCTGTACTTAAAATTATGAGACCAAAATACAAGATTCAGAGACGAGAACTGAAAGGACTGTAAATAGCTGCCTTATCTTCCTAGAAGCTGGTTAGCACTTTTTTTTTTCTTTTTGTGCCACTAGACCTGGCTCTTGGCTGTATTGGAAAGTTGAAAAGGTCTGTATTAACTCCAGTAAGAATTTCTCTCCCCCGTGGTCTCTAATATCTGCTCTTACTCCAAGGAGATAGGCAGCTGCTTTTCTATCTATTCACTCTGGGATATTAAAGACTTCCTATAACAGCCCTCTCAGGGACCTTTGTGCAGTGAGAGGACAGTGATTCAAGGGAAGAATTTCTGACTTCAGTGGGAGATTCGCTGAGGTTAGGGGACTGTCCCTGCAGCACTCAAAGTTGAAGCATCTGTCTGTGCCCCTCGGTGTAAGACCAGCCCTGCTTCCAAGATGGAGCTTTTGGGATTGGCTTGGGCATGTTGCAAGGATTTGATCTTGCCAGGAGCTATAATGAAGGGTGAGTGAGGAGCAGGTGAGAGCATGGCCAGGGGGAGGTTCAGTGGTCAAATGTCAGAGTCAAAACATGGCTTATCTAGGGACATAGCTACACTTGGATCTCAGGGCAAATATCAGACGTAAGACATCATGGAAAAGCTCTCAGCCTGTGGTACCATCCAGAACATACTCACTATGTTCATTCCTTCCTCTAGAACTTGGCTTAGCTAAATGGTCTACCTGATCTGCCATATGCCTCCCTCCCCACTTCCCATCCAAACAGTATCCTCCCTTCAAGATCATCCAGTTCAGTTCATTCATCAAACGCTTGTTAAGTATCTTCTAAGAGCCAAATACTGTGCTCAGTGTTGGGGACACAATAAGAATAAGGGCAGGACCTCTTAAATTGGGATATATGTCTTATGGATACACAAAGCAGTGAGATAAACCTGATGTCTTCCCCAAAGCATCAATTTAACTTGAAGATTGGGGAAGGCAAGTAAAGTGAAACAACTTAAATGCCAATAACTTAAAATAATACTCACATATTAAAATAAATAGATCTATTATGGAAGAGAGATAAAGCTTGAATATATTTAAAAAACAAAACGTGAGATTTCAAAGAAATTGCATGTCAGTGGTTGACTTCTTTGGACTGTATCCCAGAAACTTGGTGGTACACATGTTAATTCTCTTCTGCCGCTATGAGTACATTGGTTGAAAAGTTTGAAAATCCTTCCTGAGTGTCATGGGGAGAAATTGAAGGGATTTAGTTAGGGGAGAGTCATAATAAAAGTTGCAGTTCAGCTGTGTCACTCTTAAGGAAGACCAGGTACACTTACAGACCAAACACTCCCATTTCTTTCTACTCCCTGTCTAAACCCCAACCATGGCTATGAAGAACTAGAAATAAAAGGACAAATTAAAGTACACGAGAGGATATGACAAAAGGCAGAAGAAGTCCACAAATTTGTGGAAGCTGGAAAGCAGTGGGCTGTGACAAATGACTTAGCAGTACAGAGAAAGCTGAAGTGGTGTTGGGAAGAAACCAAGAAGAAGCAAACTGGTTTGTGGAAAGAGCCAGGAATAAGAGGTAATGGTATCCTTTGAGGTCCTCCAGTATCAATTGTGTGCTATGGACTGAATTGTGTCCCCCATTCCCCATTCATAGGTTGAAGCCCTAACCCCCAATGTGAGTGCATTTGGATACAGGCTTTTAGCAGGTAATTAAAGTTAAGTGACATTGTGAGGATGGGGCCCTACTCTGATAAGACTAGAATCCTTATGAGATGAGACACCAGAGAGTTCAGGCTCTCCCCACCACATGCACACAGAAGGAAGGCCAGGTGAGGACACAGTGAGAAGGTGACCATCTGCAAGCCAGGAAGAGAAGTCTCACCAGGAATCTTGATCTTAAACTTCCAGCCTTCAGAACTGTGAGAAAATACATTTTTATTGTCTGCATCACCAAGTCTATGGTATTATTTATGGAAACCCGAACTAAGATATGCTATGATAGAATATCATAAACTTTCAAAATGCCATAGACAAAGAGCATAAAAGCTGAGAGAGACAGAGGGAGAGAAAGGAGGGAGGGAGGGAGGGAGAGAGAGAATATTAAAGAACAGGAGTCAATATGGTATGGGTCTTCTCATCAACGTTAGAAGTTAAAAGACTATGGAGCCATGACTTCAGAATTTTGAAGGAAATTGTTTTTGAACCTCGAATTCCATACCCAGCCAAACTACCTCTATGTCTGAAGTACTAGGATGAGGATGCATGATGGTTAGTTTTATGTGTCAACTTGAGTGGGCTGAGGGATGCCCAGATAGCTGGCAAGGCATTGTTTCTAGGTGTGTCTGTGAAGGTGTCTCAGATGAAATTCACATTTGAATCCACAGACTGAGTATAGATGATCTTCCTCACTAATGCTGGTGGGCATCATTAGTCTGTTGAGGGCCTGAGCAGAACAAAATGGTAGAAGGTGGCTGAATTTTCTCTCTTTCTTGAGCTGGAACATCCATCTTCTGCCCTTGGACATCTGCATTCTTAGTTCTTGTAGAAGGTAGCTGAATTTTCTCTCTTTCTTGAGCTGGAACATCCATCTTCTGCCCTTGGACATCTGCATTCTTAGTTCTTAGGCCTTCAGGTTTGGACTGGAATTATGCTACCAGCTTCCCTGGGCCTCCTGCTTGCTGATAACAGATCATGGGATTTCTCAGCCTCCATTATTTTGTGAGCCTATATCTCAAAATTAACAAACAAACAAACTCCTGTTGGTTCTGTTTCTCTGGGGGAGCTCTAAAATAAGATAGAATAAATTTTCAGGAATGCAAGTCTTAACAAATCATCTCCTGTATATCCTTTATTGGGAAGCTACTATAAAATGTACTCCACAAGGATGAGAGTAATTGAGTGGGATTAGAGAGCCTCAGTCTATTTTGGAAAAAGAAGGAAGAGTTTTAGGAGGGAGGTCTCCAAGAAGAAAAGTATTGAGTAGATTGATTACCAGATGTGTTTAAACATATCGAAAAGAGACATTCTGGTAGAAAGTTTGGAGTGGAATTAGCGATACATAAAAAACAAGCAAATAAGAAAACATGGCAATTATATATATTCCAGGAAAAACAAAAAACCCATACAGGAAAATAAATGTAACCACATGGATCAGCTGTGAATGATGCTACAGAGTCAAAACAACAAAAACAATGAAAATTGTGATACAACAATCTTGGGAAAATGAAGAGGGGGAAAGTGTGTGTGTGTGTGTGTATGTATGTTAAAGACCTAAACTCTCATCTTCCATGGTAGGACATCAATAAATATCTAAAACTCAAAAGCATCAACAAATAGAAACATAAGTAGATTATTCAGGAATATTAAAGTGAATACCAGAAGATGATGATGGGTGGGGAAGGAAATGCCATTCTTCATTGTAAGTCTTGAGTAACATTTGATTTCAGAAACTTTGTACCACTTGGATAAAGGGAAAAGTTAAATTTTAAAAAATCATAAATATCACTTTTTATAGATATTCAGAGATGGGATTGGTGAAGTATTAAGTAGAAGCAGAGAAGGTAGTAGAAGCCACTGCAATTATCTGGGTATCACAGGTTGGGTTCCGGCATACAGGCTATTTATTGAGGAGGGTCGTTTGTCCTGACACTTGTGGAAGGGAAGGGACAGAAGTGGGAGTGGGCAGAGAAAAATGTGCTGCAAGAACAGCCTCTGCTGATCCCATGGAGAGCTCTGGAGCTAGAACAGCCCTTTAGAATTGTCCTGGGTTGGGCTGGGATAGATGAGGCTTAGATAAGACAGTTTCCTCTGCAGCTGAAGCAACTTCTGAGGGGCTTAACCCCAAGAGGGTGGGGCACCCACAGCATTCCCAGCGCAGAGGCAATAAGGCTTTCCTGGAAGGGGAATCTGGACTCTGTATGAAAGTGTCCCTTACTTACCTTCCTATAGAAGGTAGGAAATGATGAAAGCTTGAACTAGGTTGTGGCAGTGGGAATATGAAGGAGGGAACAGATTTTGGAGGCAATTAGGAGATAAAATCTACATGACATGCTGATTGATTGCCTTCAGTGAGAGGAAGAAGTACACTAGGACCAGCTGGTATACCTCCAGGTTGCTTGATTGTAAGGCTTCACATTGCCATTGGGTATGTGGGTGGGTAGTGATGGTGACTGAGTTCACAGAAGGAGGGTCTCTAATAGAAGAGAAGAGGTGATGGATTCAGTTTGGGTAAGCTGAATAGAGAGGCCTGTGGGGAAGGAGGCCTACCTGAAGTTTCTACCTCATCCCACTCAGATCTCTTCTGTTAATTGCAGACGACTTTTATTTTCTGACCTCCATAATCAAACCCTGAATTGTATTTCCTACTACAGGGTAAATGCCACAAGAGCAGGGATTTTTGTCTATATCCCAGTACCTAGAAAACACACTGGTGCTGAGTATATAACACATGTAGATATTTGCTGTTGATGCAATGTACTGTTCCTATTATTTTCTCTTGTATCTGGCCTCCTCAATGAGAGTACAAGCCTTTTGCTGCCTGATACGACAAATTATTTTACTTCTATGTATTCCACAGCACCTAGCATAGTGCTGGGCATAAAAAACACACATGCCCGTTGCAATTGATTAATGAACAGACAGGGATCTCAGGTCTCTAACTGGTAAGACTTCACACACCCCATTTCTGCTTCCAACCTGTTTCCACCTTCCATGGTGTTCTTTCTGGAATTTGGATGCAACAGATGCTCTGCAAGATCCTTGAAAATAGTGTGAAAAGATGGTGCCCAGAGAAAGGGGAAATACATTAAAATATTGTAGAATTATCCAGTTTTATTGGAGATAAGTTCAGTTTATGTACATTGGCAGGGAGGTGGTTGTGATGAAGGGCCACCAAAGTCAAAAAGCAAAGTTAGGGATCCCCTGATCATCATAACTCTGCTCCTTCAAACTTTAGCATTGTGCTGCAATGGGGGGTGTCTTTTATTATGTGGTCATTTAATCCTCAATCCAGAGAGGCTTGATTCAGCAACCCCCAACCTCTCCTGGGCTTAAATCATTGGTCTACACCCCATCATTGGTCTTTCTTGTAAATTGCCTAGCCCTCACTTTTGAGATGGAAAAAGTAAGTAGAGGAGGAATTTGAAGAATGAAAGAAGGAAAGACCAAATATACTGCTTTCTTGTTAGGGTTCAGTTTTCTGCATGTGAAAATGCATTCATAGCATTGGCTATTCATGGGAAGGAGTTATTTTATCTATGTTATACAAGGAGAATAAATCGGGCAACATAGAAATAGAATAAAGTCCCCTGACTTGGGCTATTTGTTCTCTTTTACACTGGCCTCTCTGTACATACTTATTGCTCATGCTTGTTTATGGACTGACTTAGAGGTAGGTGAATTTCTGAGGGTTTGTGGTGACGGTGATTCTAAGACAGGGTGGCAGGTTATGGTGAACCTAAATAGGGTATCCCTTGACAATTTGCAGGTGGGGACTGGGGTTTAACTTTTAGGTGGCTAAACACCAAACCAGCAACCTGTGAGTTGTGGACCAAATTTATGACTTATACCAGACCAAGGAATTGTAGTTTCCAGACTCATGCTTCCTTACCAAGACTGAATAACTTCCAGATGTAACTTCCCATATGAAGGAGGACTTGGAGTTTGAGTTTGTTTCCAGGTCATGAAACCAACTCTTCATCCCATACTCTTCCTGCACCTGGAAATCCCTGGCATGAACATTATGATGACTATTTGGTGTGGGATCTGTAATCTGTATTCTAGAGCAAGGATTGCCCTCCTCAGTGTAGAGACAGAGCCTGAAGCCATGACAGCTATTCAAAAGGCTTGTGCTTATGGTCACGAACTGGGGTTTTCATATGCTTTGCATATTGCTACGATCCCAATAAAGATTACACCACCATCCCCACAAATGGTTACAGCCATTAAGGTAGGAGCATCTAAGAATCTCAGTGGTGAGAGTAGTAGAAATAGCATTGGCACTTGGAGCCAAAGATGTGTTTCCAGTCCTGCAACTGCCCTTGACTAGCTGTGTGACATTAAGCATGTTACCTAACCTCTCTGAAACTGTTGCCAATAAAAGGATGATAATCACTGTCTTGACTATGTCACAGCAGGTTCTGAAAGTGCTTTGTAAACTGTAAAATGCTATGTGGCTAATATGCTCTAACTGTTGCTGATGGCAATGTGAAGACCAAACTTCCTTTATTCCCTCATTCCCTGGATATTAAATCCTACTATGTGCTCCATGATGAGCCCGGTACTCGGAATACAATAGGCAAAATGCAACAAAGTCTTTGCCCTCATGTCTTATTCCCACATCCAGAAATGCCACCGCCTTTGGGGTGCTGCTGCATGCTCTGGGGTTGCTTCCCACTAGACCTTTGGATGGGCCATCTGGAAGGACCTACAGAGAAGTGTTTTTCAAACTGTGCTCTGTGAGCCCAGGGATCCCAGGGAGGAATTCAATGGTTGAGGGGACTCTACGCCTCCCTCCCTGCCTTCAGCCAGGTTTGCTTCTCTTTTCCTGCTTGATTTGATTGCTTGAACACTGCTGCTTTTGTGGAAGGAGGTGGACAGTCCAGTTTCTTGACCCTTTCTAACTTTTACATCTGACTCATGAGTGAGCCTCTTTCAAAGTCTCTTTCCTCTCCTCTCAGTATTGCCACTATTGAATGAAACCAGGATACGAATTCTTTTATCTCTGCTCTGATGTAGAATGGGGAAGGGGCTGGGTGGGAGACAAGTCCCCTGGAGGGATGGGCTGGTTTCCTCTCATAGCCATAGGACAATAACCTGCACAAACAGTTTTGACCACCACCCTGCTGGGACTGGTTTGCTTCACAGGAATTGTTGGGTAGGACTCTATGTAAGGCAATTTCTCTTCCCCATAGACAGTCAATTTCAACAGGTAACTTGGTAAACCATGTGGTAGCTTCACCCCTGGCCCCAAGCTCCTGGGTATCATTCTAATAGCAAATGGCATTCTGGGTAGTCTTTGACCTCAAATGAAGCAATTCTGCAGTGTCGAGACTGTAGTAATTGACCCTGATAACTGACAGAGAATTTCCAAGTGAAAAGAGTCCCCTAGGCCAAGTGCTGACCAACAACTAGAGTCTCCCCAGGAAGTGGTCCTTCTAGGGCCGCAGCAGGACCCAGAACATGGATGAAATCCCTTTGCTAGCCAGATTGTGAAATATCCAGGGTTTTTTGTTTTCAGCTAGCTCCTAATTATTTAGAGATTTTTCCATTGGGAATAGTCTGCCCTGGGAGATATCCCCAAATATCTGCCAGGGAACTGTTCCCTAATTTTTTTTTTTTTTTGCACCTGCGATCATTTTAATGAGTTAATCCTCACTACATTGTATTAGCATTCTATACTGATGGCTGTTGTAATAAACCCCCAAATTCTCAAACATACTAGAAGTTTGTTTCTTGTTCATACTAAATCTGAAACAAGTCTTGGGATTGGTGGATATCCCTTTTCCAAATAGTTATTGAAGGACCCGGGCGTCTTTCCTCTTACAGAACCACCATCTTCAAGTTAGCTTCTAGGCTCACCGTGCTTATTTGCATCAAGCCAGTGGAGGGGAAAAGGGCATGGAAGGTAGCACGTGGAAGAGTTGTACAGGCCAGCTGGGAAGTGGTACACGTCACCCCACTTAGGGGCTCATGTCCCGAACACACTGTAGTCCAAACGTGTGGCCAGGACAAGAGATCTGGTGGACAGCTAACAGTGTCTCCCACTGCCCCCTGCTTAGGTTTGTCTCCTGTGTAGCAGGGGGCAAGAAATAAAGCAGAGGGAGGACAGCTGTCTTAAATAGCAGCAATGGAGCTGACCTCCTGCCTTCAAAACACGGTGGGGCAAAATGAGGCGACAGTGGAGACTGTTTTCAGTGGTTGGGTAGGCCATCATCTTAAACTTTAATGATGGTAGCAGGTGCTTAGGGAGATGGGCTCTTTCCTACAGTGCTTGTGGCAAAGTAAGGTGGTGCAACCACTTTGGAGAGTTATTTGTCAGCGTGTATGCCCTATGACCCAGCAATTCCATTTCTCACTGTCTTTCCTGGAGTAACTCTCTCATATGTATACAGTGAAGCATAAATAAGATGCCAATTGCCAACAAGGTACATAGACCGAAAGATTACAGACCGTCTCAATGTCCAGGAGTAGGGAACTAGGGACGTAAGCTATCTTGTATAATATGCTTGCATTGTGGAATATAGCATGAATGGTGAAAAATATAAGGTAGATTTATATGGATGAACATGGTAAGGACTTTAAGAGCTATTCCAAAAGCAAAAACCAAGTCACGGAGTGAGAGGGAGGTCCCATACTATACCATTTACAGAAATAGAAACAAGAAACAGATAAAACTATAGATGCCTCTGTGTACATATACATTAATATGTAAAAGTATAAAGGGAAGTCTGGGAGGATACAAACCAGAGAAGTTACTTTGCAGGAGGAGACTGGGTGTGAGGTGGTAATCAAGGGGACTTTAGTTTTTATTGTTTGGATTTTAATCATCATAAAGCATCATTAATGGGCTACTTATGTAATTAAAAATAAATTACTAATGGAGCCCCTGGGTCGCTCAGTCTGACAATTGATTTCAGCTCAGGTCATGATCTCATGGGTCGTGGGATCGAGCCCCGCATTGCGCTCTGTGCTCTGTGCTCAGCGGGAGTCGGCTTCTTTCCTTCTTCCTCTGCCCCTCCCTCCCTACCCCTGCTCATGCTCTCTGTCTCTGTCTCTCAAATAAATAAATAAATCTTTAAAAACATAAATTACTAAAAATAAAGAAATAAAATAAGTAAAGTAAAATAAGGAAAATTAAAAACCCAAGTATACTGGACTTCGCAAGTAAGCAATGTTATTTGTTATGTTTTATTGTGATCTCAGTGTTTTAAGATCTTGGACAAAGAAACAAAAACTAAGCAAAACAACAAGGACCCCCCCCCCCCCCCCCCCACACACACACACACACACACACAAATTCTACTCAGAAGCAGGCCACGTATCCAGGGTCACTTCCAAAATCACAGGAGTTCTTGGGATTAGGACCTCATGCACACTGAGTGTGTCATCCAATCTTTTAGGACCCCCAGGAGAAAATGGGGCCCTGTAACCTGGCATGTTCATCAAGAAAAAGAACTTCTCAAGAAAAACTGGCACACGGGGTGTTGCTGTTGTCCAGTCATTTTCTTTCTTTTTTTTATTTTTTTAAAGATTTTTATTTATTTATTCATGAGAGACAGAGAGAGAGAGAGGCAGAGGGAGAAGCAGGCTCCCAAGGAGCAGAGAGCCCGATGCGGGACTCCATCCCAGGACCCTGGGATTATGACCTGAGCCGAAGGCAGACGCTCAACCATCTGAGCCACCCAGGCGCCCTGTCCAGTCATTTTCAAATGACGTTCCTGTTGGAGCAAGAGGTTCCATAGCTAAAATGAAAGAGCTGTTCATGCATACTCCTAGAATATGTCAGCATCAGCCCCTGGATTAGGAACTGAAACAGAGCAATGAATAAGACAGTCATGCCACTTCCCATGTGGAGCTTACAGTCTAGCAACACTCTCCTCACTTACAGAAAACATTTAGTTAACACGTAGAATTTTCTCCATTTTCAGTTTCCTCCCATATACTTTTCCTTCGCTTTTTGATATGGCTTCTCTACTGGCAAGCACAGACAACAGCAGTAAAGACGAGCCCGTGGTGAATGAGCTGTAACAGAAAGATTCAGAAATAATTTTTTTCTGTGTAATTTGACAACTAATCTTTTTGGACGTGTTTGCCTGGTTGTGATATTATATTTCATACATAGGGTATAATCATGCTGTCTTCTACCAAAATTGTTGTTTTATAAAATGGAATTAAAAACATAAATATCTCAGGGGGCTCTACGGAGGACATCATGATTTCTGGCTGGGAAACTACCTGAACACATTTGAAAGCCTCTGCCATTTACTCCAATCTTTTGTCAGATTGTTGATTTTTGCAAGGATTTCGAAGCAGGCAGAATCCTTGTTAAGAAGGTTTTCTGGGATGCATGCTTCTCTGCCATTTTCCTGGTGTTCTGAGTCATTCTCGCTCTGAACCACAGCTTTGCCTAGTGCCAGGCAGAGTCTGGGTCACAGAAACAAGAGTCTAACAAATTTTATTTCCCCAATAATTTGTGTCCTCTTCCTGCATTTCTTACTTTGCCAGTGATGCTTCTTTGATCTCCTTTTCTTTCCTAGCTGCTTCTCTCACACATATGTTTACTCAACAATGGTCCCTGCAACTTCAGCCTTCTGCTTCTTTTCTCTTCCTGTCCTCCTCCCAGCCGTGTGTCACAAAAGTCCAAAGCAGCAAAGCAGCAGTCTGGCCACAGGGTCCCTGGCCTAGAGAGGACGGGAGGAGAAAGACAGGAAGACTGAGGGGCAGGCAGAGGGAGGCAAAAAACAGAGGGTCGTAGGGAGGGACAGGCAGAGGAGAGTCCTGGGTTAATAATTACCATCCTTTCACATAATCGCTCGTTCATTCACTTGGTCCGTAAGTATTTATTAAGCACCTACTAAGCGCCAGAGCGTGGGGATACAAGTGTAAACGGGATGAACTCCGCGTCTGTGTTTGTGAAGCTTCACCTGGTGGGACACAGAGGAAAGGGATTAGCACATGAGCAGCAGCTCTGACTTGTGAGGTGCCTGGTAGCCTGCTTCAGGGAGCCTCTCCTCCCACCTCCACCCTGGCTGCCCTGCCCTGGGTGAGCACTGAGACCAGCAGTGCAGGTCCAGTGGCCGCCCAGCCAGAGACTACATTTTTCCAGCCTTCCTGGCAGCTAAGTTCAGCTATGTGACTAAATTCTAGTCATACAATCTGAGCAGAAGTGATGTGTGTGACTTCTGGTAATGCCCCTGAGATGAAGGGTGCGCCTTCCTTCTCCGATTCCCGCTGTCTGGAGAGTGGACCTGGGGGTGGTACCTGGAGTAGCCACCTTCGACCATGAAATGGAAGCTCAGTGGTAAAGGGGGCAGAGGAGAAAGATAGAATGAACTGGAAACAATATTGTGCAGCAGAGTTGCCCGGCCAGCCCGAGACCTGCAGAAAAACATGAATTCTATCCAGTATAAGTTACCATTACTTCGTCTCTGTTAGGCTAGCTGGACCAATATATAAAGCCGTATGTCAAGTTTAAAAGAGAATTCCAAATTCATAATCTCATCTTCTTAACCACTTGGGATCCCATGCTGTAATTCAGTAGTGGTCCTCACATCAGCCAACGTGGGAGGCAGGTGGGAAATGGGCTGCTAATGTTTTAGAGTCAATGGAGAGGTAGCTTCAGTGAAAAAGGTACTCTTCCAATTCAATTCCCCTGAAAATTTCTTAAAGACAGAGATCCACTGCCTTAGGAGCCGAAAGAGTAGCCTAAAAGAGGAGGATTTACGTGTTTGGCCTGAAATCGAACTCCTTTCTGTTAGGAAGACACAGGACATGCAGAGACCAGGGATACAGAGTTGTTTTTTACTCTCTGGCTTGGAGGTCTTCAGCCCAAGTTCAGGGATGGCTTTTAGATCAGAGTGGAAACTGCCCATCAATCCCTGGGCAAGGCTGCCCACGTGCTGCCTACCTGTCGTCCAGGTTGGCGCATCAGACTCTCGTATCCTGACCCATCCCACACCCCGTTCCCTGCTATCCCCCCTCCACGGCACTCTGGCCAGCTGTCATTGCCAAGGAGCACCCTGTGGGCAGTGTGAGTTGGGAGAGACCCGTCCTCAGAGACAAACCCACAATTGCAATGGCATCTGGTTCTTCATTCACAGAAGGTATTAGTCAGGATAAGTTAGTTTGTGCTGTAGTAATGGGCAACTTCCAAGCCTCAAATACAACATGGCTCCACAGTGTCTCCCCATTGTAGCCACTTGAGGGACCCTGGATGACCATCTTATGACACTCACTGCATTTGAACATGAGGCTTCAGGCTTTGTTGTGGCAAGAGAGGAGAGGACGTGGAGAATCACGGTTCTTCATGCCCCCGAGCGAAGTGAGCCATTTATTGGTCATGCAGCTCATGTTGCCACCCCTACCTTCAAGGGCTGGGGAGTGCAATCCTCCTACTGTGTATCTGGAAGGGAAAGGGGCTGAGAATATTGGTGAGTAGCAGCAATGCTGGCCACAGAGAGGACACTGTGAGAAGGCTGATGGGTGCGCGCACGAGTCTTCAAAGCGGGCATGCACCCAGGAGGAGCACAGGATGAACTGCTGGCTGTGCAAAGAACATGGTGGAGCTTCCAGCTATATTTACTCTTTATCCTCTCCTTTGTAAATTTCTATTTTTTGAGTGTGTCTATTATATCTATTATAATGAGGATGTCTATTTATAAGGTGCATAATGTATATGTAGTTTTACGTGATTATAATTTATAAGTAAATAAATATGCATATGCTGGGGGTGGATGCTCAAAAAAAGTTCTATAAATGGGACAAGCAATCAAAAATGTTTGAGGACCACGGGGCCAGAGAATAGGGCCCAGAGATCCTTACGTTGTGGGTGGTGAAGGCTCTTTGAAAATAGGGCCTAGAGAGCTTAAACCTGAGGTGACTCAGTTTCCTTGGCTATGAAATCATAGAACTTCCTTCTAAGATTGATCCCCCAAAGATCCGTGGTTTGCAGAGGCCAAGATAGGGTAGGGTTTGGCTGAGTGTGCATTCCTGAACATGGTGCCTGGTGCCTGGTGTGGACACACTGGGTGTGCAGTGGCAGTCAGTGTCGGGTTGAGAATGCTGCCTCAGTCCGGAGGGCCAAGGGAATCTCCCTGTTATCTTAAAAATATTTTATTTATTTATTTGCTAGAAAGAGCACAAGTAGGGGGAGCGGCAGGCAGAGGGAGAAGCAGGCTCCCCACTGAGCAGGGAGCCCGACTCGGGATTCCATCCCAGGACCCTGGGATCATGACCTGAGCCGAAGGCAGATCATGACTGAGTCACCCAGGCGTCCCTGAATCTCCCCGTTATCTGCCATTGCTTTCTCTGGAGTGGCTGAAAATCTTTGAAAGGTTCACTCTGGGGGAGCAATGTTACAAAATCTGGCTGGTGTAGAGAGAATGAGAGAGAAAATCAATGCATGTGCATATGTATGTGTGTGTGCATGTGTGAACATTTGTGAACACGTTGCTAGAAGCTGATATGGACAGAGTGTACTAGGTTTTCTTCCTCTGGCTAAAATAGGGTCTCCCAACTGTGGGACATGAAAAGAAGGGGAGAAGGACCACGGAGGGGGAGATTGGCAGAGGGAATAAGGGGCAGGCACCAGTGGGAGAGGTGTGGAGAGAAAGTGTCAGAAGACAGATCGGAGAGTAAACACCGGAAATGACTGTTGTATCCAAAACCATTAGCAGACCAGGAGATGAAACCCTATAATCCAGAGTCCTTTTGGAACCGTCCAGACCAAAGTACTCTTGGCAGTCTGTGGATGGGCAGGAGGAGCCCAGTCACCATGTCCCACACTCAGCCAGAGGCACAGGCTGCCCAATGTGCCCACAGTCCCCGCCAGGGCAGAGAGGTCGAGAACTCATGTCTGTGCAAAATGCAGCATCATTTTCCCTTAGAGACCTACTCCCCCTTCCACTCCCCTCCCATCTGTGTGAAGGACACCATCAATTTTCCAGTCATCCAGGCTCAGAACCTCAGCCATCTCCCCAACATCCATTTCCCATTCAATCAGTTGTCAGATCCTGGCAAGCTCACCTCTCACGTGGATCCCCTTCTCTTCCTCCCGATGCTTCTCTGCAGGTCAGGAGGAAAAACAAACAAAAAAACATTGCATGTTATAAAGCCCTATGCTAATAGTATTTCATAGGACTTCTAAACCTTTAGTTGCATGGAAGAGCAACCAGCATTCTAGAAGAGGAGAAACAAAGAGGGAAGAGAACGGGAGGGAGAGAGAGAGATTTTAGTTTAAAAGTTAAAGGACATCCCAAGGGCAGTATTTCAGGGGAGGCTCAGAAGAGTCTGGAAAGCTGAAACTTGGAAGCCGGTGGGACACGGGCTCCTCCTCCTAGCCCCTTGATTCAGTCTCTCTCTGCAGCTTGCTTTTCTCTGCAGCTCAGTGGGTGGGTGGGAGTCTCTCTAGTACCTCAGCACCACATCTCCCTGGTATTGGCATCTCCTCCATTGAGGAGACTCGAATAAACTCACTAGTCTCACATCCCTCGGATATTTCTTCTTAGCCAAGTTGGTGTGGCCAGGCATGCAGTCTTACATGCAGTCATGGCCGTTGGGGACGCATAGCTGTGCCCTCCAGTCTTGCTTAGGTGCTGTCCCTGTGTGCCTCACATTTATAAGCTGTGCCCTTGCCTGTGCTCCTGCAGTCTTTCATACCTACCACCTCTGAGCTTTCTTTCGGTGACTTACGGTAGGAAAACAGTACTAAGTAGGCCTCTTGGAACTTGACCCACTGTCTGCCACATTCCATTATCTGTCCAGGGCGAGCCTGCCAAGTCCACCCTGCCTACGTGCACCGGACCTATGGCCACATGTGACTACTGAGCACTTGAAGTGGGGCCAGTCCGAACTGAGATGAGCAGTGTCAAATACACACCTGGTTCTTAACACCTAGGAAAAAAGAATGTAAAATATCTCATTAATAATTGTTCACATCGATCGTATGTTGGAATGGTAATATTTGGATATGCTAGATTAGGTAAAATATCTATTAAAATTAATTTCACCTCTTTCTTTTTACTTTTTGAATGCGGTTATTAGAAAATTTAACATTACCTGTGACTTACATTTCATTTCTGCTGGGCAGTGCTGGGCCAAACTACATTCTCAGGAAAAGCCTGGGCATTCTTACTTACTGCCTATCCCTCCGGAAAGGTCTCTCCAGCTCTCACCTACCCAACTCCTACCCATCCTGCAAAACCCCCCACCAGTGCTGCCCTTTGACGCTCCATGCTCACAGACAGAAGATAACTTGTCCACCCTCGGACTGTTGAAATCTTTTTTTTTTTCAAAATACATGTTTGGCACATCTTACCTTTACTGTAATTAATAGTATGTGTGTATTATCTTCTATATTATATTGTAGGTCCTATGGCCATGCTTCATTGGTTTGTCCATCCCAGGTACAGAAACCTAATAAGTGCCAATAATGGGCCGGAAATACTAAGTTTGTGAAAGAAACTCCCTCTTGCTATTCATTGGTTGTTGTGTGCTCCAGAGGCTTTTGTCCTGGTCGGTATTCCAGGTGTCTCCACCACTCCCTTACCCACCCCCCATACCCCCTGCACATGCACGCTCCCTCACCTCCATTATCATTCATTCATTCATTCATTCAAATACATAATGGCACTTTACCATGCCAGGTATTGGTGAATACAGGTGAAGGAAGAGATGTGGTCCCTGTCTCCATGGAGTTTACAGTCTAAGGGGGAGAGTGATAACAAAAATGAATAGATTTGCATATGCTTACAGAACCGTGATATGGAGGGTTCAGAAGGCGAACCAGTCAGTGGGAGGGCAGGCTTGACTTAGAGTCCTGGTCGAGTTGAGGCAATGCTGTTTAAGCAGAGCCTGGTAGGCTGAGGAATCAGCTCTGTGCTGAGCAGAAGGAGGAGGGCCCAGGTAGAGGGAATCTTGGAAGACCCCAGGAGGGAAGAGAAGTATTACATGAGGCCAAAGGACATTATCTCTGCAGTTTCCAGCTCTGGATGGGCGAGAGGAATCACTCGTAGGTTAATTTCCTTTCCATATTGTGAGTTTACTCTTTGGAACTTCTGGAGCACCAGAGAGTACACTTGACTCTTAAAATCTCTCCAGATGCTTTTCAACGAAGCATACCTATTAATTCCATTTCTTCTCATATTGTTACCCTTAGGTGAAGATAGTGTTACCCTTAGGTATACCCTTAGTATAAAATTCATACTCTTTCTGTATGAAAATCATGGGTATAATCTCATTGTAATGCCCTTTTGATGTACATCAGCAGTTCTCACTTGGGGGTGATTGTGTCCCCCAGGGGACATTTGGCAGTGTAGAGAGATGGTTTGAGTTGTCACAACTGCAGGGGGCTGGTGGTGCACTATTGGCGTCTAGTGGAGAGAGGTCAGAGATGCTGCCAAATATCTTATAAACAAAAGACAGCCCCCCACAAAAAAAGAATTATCTGGTTCAAAATGTCAATAGTGACAAGGTTGAGCTATCTTGATGTATAGTCAGGGTAAGCATTCTTTTGGTAGATGGAAAGCTGTAGCTCTGTGACAGAGACTGCAAGTTGTCCCCTCATATCCAATGTCTCCTCTACCCTTAGTCGAAGATGCTCAGGGTTTTCCAAGATCACAGTGCACTCAACTAAAGGGCGCTATTTTCCAGTGTCCTATGCAGTTAGGTGTAGCCACGTGACTGAATCCTGGCCACTAAGATGTCAGCTGAAATGCCTTTGGGAAAGTTGCTAAAATGGAGCTGCCTTGGCTTGCAGTGGTGACATGGGGACATTTTGCTCGTTTATCTTCCTCCCTGCTACCTAGCATGCAGTGGGATAGCAGGAGCTCAGCCATTTGGTGTACCCATGATGCTGAAGATAGGTGTCATGAAGTGACCTTGAGGTGACCTTGAAGAGGGTAGCACACAAAGGCAGAAGCCTTCGTCTCAGCTTCATGGAACCCCGACTCCCTTCCTCCAGACATCTTCCACATGAACAAACGAACCTGTGTATGAAAAATCTCTGTGAGTTTGGGTTACCTGTAACATATAGCTGAGCAATCATCACTTAGGAGCCCAGAGGTCCATGGCTCTTTCGACTGGGTCTCGGGACCTCCTTCTCACCACAGGTATTCTGCACTTCTCTCTTGGTGCTGGTCTCCTTGCATGCCAAGTTGTCAGCCAGCCTCAGAGGCGATTTTCACAATTTTCCAAGTTCTGGGCCAGGCTCTCCATATGGGGAGATTTGCGTGTAGCTCATCTTCCAGGATTGGGCCCCAGGATAATGAATTCCCCACCTTTGGGTGTATGTTACCGTGTGGGCTCAGTACAGTAGCCTCCCTGCCCTGGGGTCGCTCACAGGAGACGTTCAGAAGCTGCGAGCAAGTGGGGGCGGGGGCCTCAGAAATGTGCACGGGGTCGGCACTGTGCTGTCACTTTTTTTTTTTTTTAATTTATTTGAGAGAGAGAGCATGAGAGGGGGGAGGGTTGGGAGGGTCAGAGGGCGAAGCAGACTCCCTGCCGAGCAGGGAGCCCGATGCGGGACTCGATCCAGGGACTCCAGGATCCTGACCTGAGCCGAAGGCAGTCGCTTAGCCAACTGAGCCACTCAGGCGCCCCTGTCACTTTTGAAGCCCGAAGTTCTGCGCCCGAGCTCGGATTTGGATGCACGAAGGCATGTTTGCCAAAGGCTGGAGTTTTGATGTGGAGTGGAGAAATCACTGTTACTTTGTGGGGGAGAAAAACACCTTTAATTTCTTTAGGGAAAGATAAGTAATGCAACTTTGCGGTTTCTCACTTCTGATCTTCTGGAGAGCAGATGTTCCTTGAGGAGTGGCTGGTCCAGAGGCGACATATTTAAGTTCGCAAACACCACACATTTAGATGTTAGACATTTCAGTGTTGCTAAAGAAAACCAGCAAATTAAACAGCCAACTTTCCCTCTTAGTTTTGTCAAAGAGACTTTTTAAAATTAACTTGGCTGCTGGCAGTGGGACTGGCTCATTTGCCAGTCTCAGGGATGGGCGAGTGAGGTGGATGTGTGGTTGGGGTCCGGAAGAGGAGTGACTGATGGGAGGAAGTGGGGTGGGGGCGTCTCGGCACAGGCAGGGGACAGGCAGGGACCCTCCTGCGGACCAAGCATGCTCCTGCTCACCGGTGTCATCACGCTGAAGGGGAAACCAGCCCTTTAGCCATAAGGGCAATTATGTGCTGAGAGATGCACCCTCCAGGATGGGGCGGGGAGGGGGGGGCTGCGCGGCTGGCAGGAGAGGACAGCTTTCCGTAAATGAGTGGAAAGATTTCTTTGGATTAGAATGAATGATGCCCAGGGTTTAAATGGTGCGCTGTGGGCTGGGTAAATGGCTTCTCTTAGCCTCGTGACCCTCTTACTGTGCGTGCATGCTTTCGTTTTTAAAACATGGTGGGGGCTGGAGGTTGGGGGAGGTTGCTGCAGAGAGCAGGGACGTGGAGCTTCAAGCAGCTGTATCCTAGCTGTGGGACGAATACGATGCAATTCAGCTTTTTATTTTTAGCAGGGGTGGGGAAGCAGGGAGAATCTTCGATGTGGGGTTTGAAGAGCTTCTTTTGGAGGGTGAGGATGGGAAGGTTAGGGACAGTCCCCCCAGAGCACCACCAGCAGCAGGGGCAGGCCTGCCCCACAAATAGCAAAGCACTGCCTCTCTTCTTAAAAACTCCAAACACCAGCATCCTGGTGGAGACACTGAGGCCCCAAGAGTCACAGTGACTTGTGTGTCTCGTCGCCCAGCAATTCCCCGCGAGGAGCGGGACCGGCCCGGGTCCTCTGGCTCCTAGTTTAAGGGTTTTGTCTGTGTGATTGCTTTGGCTTCATAATATCACTTTCTACTCTGGTACTTGGACGTGTTCCATAAGTGCCCTGCTATGTGAAGCTCTTTCTTAAAATAGGAAGAGGATAAACTCATTGGAAAGGCTGGAAGGACCTTGTGAAGAGAGCCAGGCATGATTACAAGTCACCCTGGTTCCACTAGTTCAAGCAGACAGATGGTGGATAGAACCAAAGCCAGACAATTTGCACTTACCGAATTAGCGCCCGTCTGTTAGTCTGCAGAAATGGGGAAAAATGGGCATCTCTCTTCTCACCATATAAGGTAAATAACAACCAGTGCTCCTGGAGTGTTGGCCCCACAGGATGCAGAGGCAGTGTTAGTCAGGCTGCTCCCCTGTCAGCCGCTCGTGGGAGGCAGCACAGAGTGCTGGGAAGAACTCAGACCGTGGACTCAGAGAGTCACAGGTTCAAATCCCGTCTCTGGTGGTTAGCACAGCTGATGTTTCCTTGGGCAACTTAACCCCAGAGAGGCTGTTTGCTCACCCATTCAAGAGGGATAATTATTCATCTAACGAAGTCCATACAAGTAAAATGGGCAGAAGGCAGTAGGTCTCCTATAGTCAGAGCTCACTAGTGATGGCTGCCAACGACATTCGACCCCAGCTAACCTTCACCTGTGTATGGCAATGGCCACAAGAATAGTGGTGGAGGGGACCAAGAGTGTGGCTGGCCTAGAACAAATTCCCGCTCACTCCAGGACATCCCCCACGAGCCACGTGTTTGTAGTCAGACTCCTGTAAAGGAAGGTTGGGCGTTTTCTATGGCAGGGCTTATAATCACATGACAGAGTCTCCTGTACTTTGAGGGGTGCCCCTGGCACAGTTTGTCATTCACCCTTTCCCCCACTGACCAGTACTGAGTCCAGCTCTGCGCTGTCTCTCTCTCTGTCAAATAAATAAAATCTTAAAAAAAAAAAAAAAGGACTGGATGGTGAGAGGCAAGAGTGGGGACAGGGAGACCTTTTTTCAGGCTATTACGGCCCCCCTGGGAGGGCAATGGCAGAGGGACAGATTTCCGTCCTAGTGAGAAGGGCGCCGGGGCAGTCCTCGTGATGAATTGCACATGGGGGCTCGACGACAGAAGGCGGAGAACGATTACCTTATTACTTTCTGGGGTAATGAGAATCTTGGGCCAACATTCTCTTATAGCACTTAAGTTCTAATGCTTGCAGTTGGTTTCTCCTTTGCCATTAGGATGAGTGTTCCTTGAGTGCCGGGACTCTTGACTTACTCGTTCCACCTGTACCATTCCTAGTAATACAGAACAGGGACCAAATAACCTTAGAATTAATATTTTGATAAATGAATGGATGAATATTCATTCTGCCTTGTACTGCATGCCTCGGGGTGGGCGGAGAGCATCTGTGCATCCTGTTACAGCTCCCAGCAGGGGGTCTCATAGATGCCTGTCAAACCCCATAGGAGGATGATGAGGAGGATGATGTGATGATGATGATAGTGATGGATAGTGATGATAGTGATAATGCAATGCTGCTTACCTTCCCCTTTCCAGAGCACAGTGCCCTGATCGGAACTTCTTGGCTGGAAGAAGTCAGAGGCTCGGGGAAAATTTCCATTACAGTGATTGTTGCTCTCACAGTGTGTGAGGGGGCCCATTGAGGCTCTGCTGTCAAAGGAAGACAAAACAGCAGTCCCCTTAGCCCAGTTACTACACTTCGGAACTATCCATCTCTCCATCTATAAAATTTCCCCTTGATTCCTCATCTGCTCAGTGCAGATTTCTAGCTGCTATTCTGCTGTGCTTGGTGCTGCTGATGGTGAGGTGAGGAGAGTCCCCAGGGGAAGCAGGACGAGATCAAGAATTGGTGGCAGGGTGGGGCAGAGAGGCAGCTTCACCCTAGATGATTTGAACCATCGGGGCAACTTCTCCAGAATTTTAAACTGTGATGTATCTTACCTGCTCAGAGGGCACATCTCCTATGGGCAGGTGCAGTCCAACCTCTGGGAACTGGAAAGCTTGGGGCACAGGTTTTTTGGTTAAATGAAAATTATCAAAAATTCTTGTTTTGGGGGCACCTGGATGGCATAGTCCGTTAAGTGACTGACTCTTGGTCTCGGCTCAGGTCGTGATCTCAGGACTGTAAGAAAGATTGAGCCCCACACTGGGCTCCATGCTGAGCAGAGTCTGCTTGAGATTCTCTCTCCCTCTGCCCCTCCTGCTCATGCTCTCTCTCTCTCAAATAAATAAATCTTCTACAAAATTCTTGTTTTGGTTGGCCTTGTTAAACTCCTTTTTTCAAAGGCTTCAGTCCGTTTTCCTTCCTTAAGCTCTTTGAACACCGAACAGCATTTACTCTTGATTTTGTGATTCAGAAAGCATTCAGGATCATGATTCAGAATCACCATTCCAAAATGCCAATTTTTATTACACATAACCACAGATGTGGAAGGCTCAGGGGACTGGGTGAATCTCTTTCCGGGACACATTCTTGATTTTATTTGGCGAGCTTCCACATATCAGCTTGTTTCTAGTGATTGGCTTCTTCCAAACATTGAAGACAGATAATTCCAAATATATGAGGGTTCAAGTTGCTTTCTGTTTAGTGGAAGTTTTACCACCTATCAGATGCTCCCTCCTCCCTATTTTTATCAGGTTAGAAGTGACATATGTCCCTGTGACTAAGGGCTGGTGGCATAAACTGCACCCAGCCCGACTGCTAGCTCCCTACGTGAGTTTGAATATACAGTCAGTTCTGCTATAATGCTTGTTTTGGAAACACAAATTTGTTCCAGTACAATTGATGTCTTAGGGACTGATTTGAGCATATCACAAATTTCACATTTACTTATGCGCCATCTAGCATGTGAGAAACACTAGGTGAGTGCAGAAAACTGCACACGGCTGAACTGAGAAGTGTGAGAAAATATAGAACGTACATGCCTCAGACATCTCCCAGCTCCTGTGGTCCACCCAGTGTGCTGGGAGCCACACCCATCTACCCCTGTCGTTCCCGCTTTCTGCCCACTTCATGTCCCAAATACACAGGCTGTAACCTTTCCAGTGCCCATTTCCGCAAGTGAGCAAACATCAGAACTTTTTCAGGGTAAAGTACCATTTTTATTGTAGTATTTATGTATTTCTGGACCATTTTAACATGTAAGATTGGGCTACCATTTTTATTAGATTCTTCTTTTTTTTAAAAAAAAAGTGTCATTGGAGGAGTTTTAGAGCATTGTGCTTCTAACCCCATTACCCCCCATAAGCTCTGTGGCTTTTATTGTGTGATATTGCAGGGGGCGGAGCAAGATGGTGGAGGAGTAGGAGACCTGGATTTCGTCTCCTCTCAGGAATTCAGCTGGATAGGGATCAAACCATTCTGAACACCTACAAACCCAAGAGGAGATCGAAGAAAAGAAGAGCAACAACTCTCTCATCAGAAAAGCGACCACTTTCTGGAAGGTAGGACGTGCGGAGAAGTGAATCCGAGGTGATATTCGGGGGATAGACGGCGGGGGAGGGGCCTCCGTCGGCCGCTTCTGGCAAGTGATAGAGCCGCGGAGCACAAAGTCGGAACTTTTAAAAGTCTGCTCCGCCGAGGGACGTCACTCTGGTGGCTAAGCGGGGGGTGGAACCCTCCGGGACAGTGTGGTCTCAGGACCCTCGGGGTCACAGAAAGACCGGGGGTGCCTGAGTGTGGCAGAGCCCCCAGGGATCGGAGCGGGGAAGCCGGCTGCAGAGGCGGAGCCCAGGCGCGGGCTCTCAGCTCGGGGTGGCCATAAACCGGGATCCGCGGCACAGTCGGGCCCCTGCTCCTCCAGCAGGGACCCAACAAGCGGCAGATCCGGGGAGACTCACCTTCCTCCCCGGGGAGGAGCCGTGCGGGAGTGCACCGCAGGGATCTGCTGGGTTTGGAGACTCCAGACCGGGTCGGGTGCCAGAGATAGAAACGCGCGGTCACAGGCCGGGGGAGCACGGAGTGCGGCCGGAGACCGGGGAGGTGGGAGTGACTGACGGCTTCTCTCTGGGGGCGCACTGAGGAGCGGGGCCCCGAGTTCTCGGCTCCTCCGGGGCGGAGATTGGGAGGCCGCCATTTTCACTCTCCGCCTCCAAAGCTGTACGGAAAGCTCGCAGGGAACAAAAGCCCCGGAGAGCAAACCCGAGCAGATGACTCAGCCGGGAGGGGGCAAGGGCGGGGCACTTCCGCCTCCGGCAGAGACATTTGGAAACCACGGCAACAGGCCCCTCCCCAGAAGATCAGCGAGAACAGCCAGCCAAGACCAAGTTTACCGATCAATGAGAACGGCAGAATTCCAGCGCTAGGGGAATAATGCACGTAGAATTCACGGCTTTTTTACCATGATTCTTTAGTCTTTTAAAGTTAAATTTTTTTTAACTGTCTTTTTTTCTTTTTTTTTTGAATTTTTCTTTTTCCCTTTTTCAACCGACATCTTATCAATCCCTTTTTAAAAAAATTTTTATTTTTCATTTTTAGAGTCATATTCTATCCCTTCATAGTAGTTACCCGTATTTTTGGCATATATATATATGTTGTTCTCTCTTTAAAATTTTGAGATAGTTTCTTCTAACAGATTAAAATATACCCTAAATTCTAGTATATGGTTTTTTCTACTCCCCTGCCTGATCACATTCTCTCCCTTTTTATTCTTTTTTCTTTTTTTAAATCCTCTTCTTTCTTTTTTCAAACAACTTCTTATCAATTCCTTTTATAAAATTTTTTATAATTTCCATCTTTACAGTCATATTCCATCCCTTCATCATATCAACCCTTATTTTTGTACATATATAAGTTTTTCTTTCTTTAAAATTTTGGGAGGCACTTTCTTCTAACAGACTGAAATACACCCAAAATCTAGTGTGTGGCATTGATCTATATACCAGCCTGATCATATTTGATCACATTCTGGTTTTTTGTTGTTGTTGTTTTGTTTTGTTCTGTTTTTGTTTGTTTTTATCTTTATCTTTTTCTTTTTCTTTTTCTTTTTCTTTTTTCTCTTTCCCTTTCTTTTCCCACTGCTTCAGGTCTTTTCTGATTTGTTTAGAGTATATTTTCTGGGGACGTTGTTACTCTGCTAGCATTTTGTTCTCTCATTAATCTATTCTCCTCTGCACAAAATGACAAGACGGAAAAAATCACCTCAACAAAAAGAACAAGAGGTAGTACCGACTGCCAGGGACCTACGCAATATGGACATTAGTATGATGTCAAATCTAGAGTTCAGAATCATCACTTTAAAGATACTAGCTGGGCTTGAGAAAAGCATGGAAGTTATTAGAGAAACCCTTTCTGGAGAAGTAAAAGACTAAAATCTAACCAAGTTGAAATCAAAAAGGCTATTAATGAGGTGCAATCAAATATGGGGGCACTAACTGCTAGGATAAATGAGGCAGAAGAGAGAATCAGTGATATAGAAGACCAAACGATGGAAAATAAAGAAGCTGAGAAAAAGAGAGATAAACAACTACTGGATCACAAGGGCAGAATTCGAGAGATAAGCGATACCATAAGACGAAACAACATTAGAATAATTGGGATCCCAGAAGAAGAAGAAAGAGAGAGAGGGGCAGAAGGTATAATGGAGCAAACTATAGCAGAGAACTTCCCTAATTTGGGGAAGGAAACAGGCATCAAAATCCAGGAAGCACAGAGAACCCCTCTCAAAATCAATAAAAATAGGTCAACACCCCGACATCTAATAGTAAAACTTACGAGTCTCATAGACAAAGAGAAAATCCTGAAAGCAGCTCGGGAGAAGAGATATGTAACCTACAATGGTAGAAACATTAGCTTGGCAACAGACCTATCCACAGAGACCTGGCAAGCCAGAAAGGACTGGCAGGATATATTCAGAGCACTAAATGAGAAAAATATGCAGCCAAGAATACTATATCCAGCTAGGCTGTCATTGAAGATTGAAGGAGAGATAAAAAGCTTCCAGGACAAACAAAAACTAAAGGAATTTGCAAACACAAAACCAGCCCTACAAGAAATCTTGAAAGGGGTCCTCTAAGCAAAGAGAGACCCTAAAAGCAACATAGACCAGAAAGGAACACAGATAATATACGGTAACAGTCACCTTACAGGCAATACAATGGCACTAAATTCCTATGTTTCAATAGTTACCCTGAATGTAAATGGGCTAAATGCCCCAATCAAAAGACACAGGCTATCAGATTGGATTAAAAAACAAGACCCATCGATATGCTGACTGCAAGAGACTCATTTTAGAACCAAAGACACCCCCAGATTGAAAGTGAGGGGGTGGAAAACCATTTACCATGCTAATGGACACCAAAAGAAAGCTGGGGTGGCCATCCTTATATCAGACAAATTAGATTTTAAACCAAAGACTGTAATAAGAGATGAGGAAGGACACTATATCCTACTTAAAGGGCCTATCCAACAAGAAGATCTAACAATTGTAAATATCTATGCCCCTAACATGGGAGCAGCCAATTATATAAGGCAATTAATAACAAAAGCAAAGAAACACATCGACAACAATACAATAATAGTGGGGGACTTTAACACCCCCCTCACTGAAATGGACAGATCGTCTAAGCAAAAGATCAACAAGGAAATAAAGACTTTAAATGACACACTGGACCAAATGGACTTCACAGAAATATTCAGAACATTCCATCCCAAAGCAACGGAATACACATTCTTCTCTAGTGCCCATGGAACATTCTCCAGAATCGATCACATCCTAGGTCATAAATCAGGTCTCAACCCGTACCAAAAGACTGGGATCATTCCCTGCCTATTTTCAGACCACAATGCTTTGAAACTGGAACTCAATCACAAGAGGAAAGTCGGAAAGAACTCAAATACATGGAGGCTAAAGAGCATCCTACTGAAGAATGAATGGGTCAACCAGGAAATTAAGAATTAAAAAAATTCATGGAAACCAATGAAAATGAAAACACAACTATTCAAAATCTTTGGGATGCAGCAAAGGCTGTCCTAAGAGGAAAGTATATAGCAATACAAGCCTTTCTCAAGAAACAAGAAAGGTCTCAAGTACACAACCTAACCCTACACCTAAAGGAGCTGGAGAAAGAACAGCAAATAAAGCCTAAACCCAGCAGGAGAAGAGAAATCATAAAGATCAGAGCAGAAATCAATGAAATAGAAACTAAAAGAACAGTAGAACAGATCAACGAAACTAGGAGCTGGTTCTTTGAAAGAATTAAAAAGATTGATAAATCCCTGGCCAGACTTATCAAAAAGAAAAGAGAAATGACCCAAATCAACAAAATCATGAATGAAAGAGGAGAGATCACAACCAACACCAAAGAAATACAAACAATTATAAGAACATATTATGAACAACTCTATGCCAGCAAATTAGATAACCTGGAAGAAATGGATGCATTCCTAGAGATGTATCAACTACCAAAACTGAACCAGGAAGAAATAGAAAACCTGAACAGACCTATAACCACTAAGGAAATTGAAGCAGTCATCAAAAATCTCCCAACAAACAAAAGCCCAGGGCCAGATGGCTTCCCAGGGGAATTCTACCAAACATTTCAAGAAGAATTAATACCTATTCTTCTGAAACTGTTCCAAAAAATAGAAATGGAAGGAAAACTTCCAAACTCATTTTATGAGGCCAGCATTACCTTGATCCCAAAACCAGACAAAGACCCCATCAAAAAGGAGAATTACAGACCAATATCCCTGATGAACATGGATGCAAAAATTCTCACCAAAATACTAGCCAATAGGATCCAACAGTACATTAAAAGGATTATTCACCACGACCAAGTGGGATTTATCCCTGGGCTGCAAGGTTGGTTCAACATCCGCAAATCAATCAACGTGATACAATACATTAACAAAAGAAAGAACAAGAATCATATGATCCTCTCAATAGATGCAGAAAAAGCTTTTGACAAAGTACAGCATCCTTTCTTGATCAAAACTCTTCAGAGTATAGGCATAGAGGGTACATACCTCAATATCATAAAAGCCATCTATGAAAAACCTACAGCGAATATCATTCTCAATGGGGAAAAACTGAGAGCTTTCCCCCTAAGGTCAGGAAAGCAGCAGGGATGTCCACTATCACCACTGCTATTCAACATAGTATTGGAAGTCCTAGCCACAGCAATCAGACAACAAGAAGAAATAAAAGACATCCAAATCGGCAAAGAAGAAGTCAAACTCTCACTCTTTGCAGATGATATGATACTTTATGTGGAAAACCCCAAAGACTCCACCCCAAAACTGCTAGAACTCATACAGGAATTCAGTAAAGTGGCAGGATATAAAATCAATGCACAGAAGTCAGTGGCATTCCTATACACCAACAACAAGACAGAAGAAAGAGAAATTAAGGAGTCGATCCCATTTACAATTGCACCCAAAACCATAAGATACCTAGGAATAAATCTAACCAAAGAGACAAAGGATCTGTACTCAGAAAACTATAAAATACTCATGAAAGAAATTGAGGAAGACACAAAGAAATGGAAAAACGTTCCATGCTCATGGATTGGAAGAACAAATATTGTGAAGATGTCAATGCTACCTAGAACAATCTACACATTCAATGCAATCCCCATCAAAATACCATCCACTTTTTTCAAAGAGATGGAACAAATCATCCTAAAATTTGTATGGAACCAGAAAAGACCCCGCATAGCCAGAGGAATGTTGAAAAAGAAAAGCAAAGCCGGCGGCATCACAATTCCGGACTTCCAGCTCTATTACAAAGCTGTCATCATCAAGACAGTATGGTACTGGCACAAAAACAGGCACATAGGTTAATGGAATAGAATAGAGAGCCCAGAAATGGACCCTCAACTCTATGGTCAACTCATCTTTGACAAAGCAGGAAAGAATGTCCAATGGTAAAAAGACAGTCTCTTCAACAAATGGTGTTGGGAAAATTGGATAGCCACATGCAGAAGAATGAAACTGGACCATTTCCTTACACCACACACAAAAATAGACTCCAAATGGTTGAAAGACCTCAATGTGAGACAGGAGTCCATCAAAATCCTAAAGGAGAACACAGGCAGCAACCTCTTCGATCTCAGCCGAAGCAACTGCTTCCTAGAAACATCGCCAAAGGCAAGGGAAGCAAGGGCAAAAATGAATTATTGGGACTTCATCAAGATAAAAAGCTTTTGCAAAGCAAAGGAAACAGTCAACAAAACCAAAAGACAACCGACAGAATGGGAGAAGATATTTGCAAATGACATATCAGATAAAGGGTTAGTATCCAAAATCTATAAAGAACTCATCAAACTCAACACCCAAAGAACAAAGAATCCAATCAAGAAATGGGCAGAAGACATGAACAGACATTTTCCCAAAGAAGACATCCAAATGGCCAACAGACACATGAAAAAGTGCTCAATATTGCTCGGCATCAGGGAAATCCAAATCAAAACCTCAATGAGATACCACCTCACACCAGTCAGAATGGCTAAAACTACCAGGAAATGACAGATGTTGGCGGGGATGCCGAGAAAGGGGAACCCTCCTACACTGTTGGTGGGAATGCAAGCTGGTGCAGCCACTCTGGAAAACAGTATGGAGGTTCCTCAAAAAGTTGAAAATGGAGCTACCATATGATCCAGCAATTGCACTACTGGGTATTTACCCCAAAGATACAAAAGTAGGGATCCGAAAGGGTACATGCACCCCGATGTTTACAGCAGCAATGTCCACAATAGCCAAACTGTGGAAAGAGCCAAGATGTCCATCGACAGATGAATGGATAAAGAAGAGGTGGTATATATATACAATGGAATATTATGCAGCCATCAAAAGGAATGAAATCTTCCCATTTGCAACGACGTGGATGGAACTGGAGGGTATTATGTTGAGCGAAATAAGTCAAACAGAGAAAGACATGTATCATATGACCTCACTGATATGAGGAATTCTTAATCGCAGGAAACAAACTGAGGGTTGCTGGAGTGGGGGGTGGGGTGGGATGGATGGGGTGACTGGGTGATAGACACTGGGGAGGGTATGTGCTCTGGTAAGCGCTGTGAATTGTGCAAGACTGTTGAATCTCAGATCTGTACCTCTGAAACAAATAATGCAATATATGTTAAGGAAAAAAAAAAAGAAGAAGAAGAAGGTAGCGGGAGGGGAAGAATGAAGCGGGGGAAATCGGAGGGGTGGACGAACCATGAGAGATGATGGACTCTGAAAAACAAACAGGGCTCTAGAGGGGAGGGGGGTGGGAGGATGGGTTAGCCTGGTGGTGGGTATTGAGGAGGGCACATTCTGCATGGAGCACTGGGTGTTATGCACAAACAATGAATCATGGAACACTACATCTAGAACAAATGATGTAATGTATGGGGATTAACATAAGAATAAAAAAATAAAAAATGAATAAAAATAAAAATATTGTGTGATTTTGCACATCGTGGTGATTTTGGGGAACACATATGTTGTGTTACAGCAGAACTGGCCATCACTAGGGGGCTCTGAGCTTCTCTGTAACCAGCTGGGAAAGGAAGATAGTATTCATCTTGAAGAGAAGGGACTTTACTAGTTCTGCAAGTAACATTTGTTCTCCTTACTGGGGCCACTTTGACTACTCACCAAAGATACATAACTTATAAAGAACCTTTCTAGAAGGCTGAGTATATCTTCCAGTTTAAAGACATGGAAAACTGAATAAAATTTTGAAATTGATATGCCCCCCTCTCTCTTTCTTCTTCTTCTGGGATCCCAATTATTCTAATGTTGTTTCGTCTTATGGTATCGCTTATCTCTCGAATTCTGCCCTTGTGATCCAGTAGTTGTTTATCTCTCTTTTTCTCAGCTTCTTTATTTTCCATCGTTTGGTCTTCTATATCACTGATTCTCTCTTCTGCCTCATTTATCCTAGCAGTTAGTGCCCCCATATTTGATTGCACCTCATTAATAGCCTTTTTGATTTCAACTTGGTTAGATTTTAGTCTTTTACTTCTCCAGAAAGGGTTTCTCTAATAACTTCCATGCTTTTCTCAAGCCCAGCTAGTATCTTTAAAGTGATGATTCTGAACTCTAGATTTGACATCATACTAATGTCCGTATTGAGTAGGTCCCTGGCAGTCGGTACTACCTCTTGTTCTTTTTGTTGAGGTGATTTTTTCCGTCTTGTCATTTTGTGCAGAGGAGAATAGATTAATGAGAGAACAAAATGCTAGCAGAGTAACAACGTCCCCAGAAAATATACTCTAAACAAATCAGAAAAGACCTGAAGCAGTGGGAAAAGAAAGGGAAAGAGAAAAAAGAAAAAGAAAAAGAAAAAGAAAAAGATAAAGATAAAAACAAACAAAAACAGAACAAAACAAAACAACAACAACAAAAAACCAGAATGTGATCAAATATGATCAGGCTGGTATATAGATCAATGCCACACACTAGATTTTGGGTGTATTTCAGTCTGTTAGAAGAAAGTGCCTCCCAAAATTTTAAAGAAAGAAAAACTTATATATGTACAAAAATAAGGGTTGATATGATGAAGGGATGGAATATGACTGTAAAGATGGAAATTATAAAAAATTTTATAAAAGGAATTGATAAGAAGTTGTTTGAAAAAAGAAAGAAGAGGATTTAAAAAAAGAAAAAAGAATAAAAAGGGAGAGAATGTGATCAGGCAGGGGAGTAGAAAAAACCATATACTAGAATTTAGGGTATATTTTAATCTGTTAGAAGAAACTATCTCAAAATTTTAAAGAGAGAACAACATATATATATATGCCAAAAATACGGGTAACTACTATGAAGGGATAGAATATGACTCTAAAAATGAAAAATAAAAATTTTTTTAAAAAGGGATTGATAAGATGTCGGTTGAAAAAGGGAAAAAGAAAAATTCAAAAAAAAAAAAGAAAAAAAGACAGTTAAAAAAAATTTAACTTTAAAAGACTAAAGAATCATGGTAAAAAAGCCGTGAATTCTACGTGCATTATTCCCCTAGCGCTGGAGTTCTGCCGTTCTCATTGATCGGTAAACTTGGTCTTGGCCGGCTGTTCTCGCCGATCTTCTGGGGAGGGGCCTGTTGCCGTGGTTTCCAAATGTCTCTGCCGGAGGCGGAATTGCCCCGCCCTTGCCCCCTCCCGGCTGAGTCATCTGCTCGGGTTTGCTCTCCGGGGCTTTTGTTCCCTGTGAGCTTTCCGTACAGCTTTGGAGGCGGAGAGTGAAAATGGCGGCCTCCCAATCTCCGCCCCGGAGGAGCCGAGAACTCGGGGCCCCGCTCCTCAGTGAGCCCCCAGAGAAAAGCCGTCAGTCACTCCCGTCTCCCCGGTCTCCGGCCGCACCCCGTGCTCCCCCGGCCTGTGACCGCGCGCCTCTGTCTCTGGCACCCGACCCCGCGTGCAGTCTCCAAACCCAGCAGATCCCTGCGATGCCCTCCCGCGCGGCTCCTCCCGGGGGAGGAAGGTGAGTCTCCCCGGACCTGCCGCTTGTTGGGTCCCTGCTGGAGGAGCAGGGGCCCGACTGGGCCGCGGATCCCGGTTTATGGCCACCCCGAGCTGAGAGCCCGCGCCTGGGCTCCGCCTCTGCAGCCGGCTTCCCTGCTCCGATACCTGGGAGCTCTGCCGCCCTCAGGCACCCCCGGTCTTTGTGACCCCGAGGGTCCTGAGACCACACTGTCCCGGAGGGTTCCACCCCCCGCTTAGCCACCAGAGTGACGTCCCTCGGCGGAGCAGACTTTTAAAAGTTCCGATTTTGTGGTCTGTGGCTCTATCACTTGCCAGAAGCGGCCGACAGAGGCCCCTCCCCCGCCGTCTATCCTCCCGAATATCGCCTCGGATTCACTTCTCCGCACGCCCTACCTTCCAGAAAGTGGTCGCTTTTCTGATGAGAGAGTTGTTGCTCTTCTTTTCTTCGATCTCCTGTTGAGTTTGTAGGTGTTCAGAATGGTTTGATCCCTATCCAGCTGAATTCCTGAGAGGAGACGAAATCCAGGTCTCCTACTCCTCCGCCATCTTGCTCCGCCCCCCCACATTAGCTATTTTTATTCTGAGTACCTGGGGAGCTTGCCTCTTAAAATCCCCTATTTATTTATTTATTTATTTATTTATTTATTTATTTATTTATTTAGTTTTTGTTTTGTTTTAATTTTATTTTATGTTAGTCAGCATACATTACATCATTTGTTTTTGATGTAGTGATCCATGATTCACTGTTTGCCTATAACACCCAGTGCTCCATGCAGAACGTGCCCTCCCTAATACCCATCACCAGGCTAACCCATCCCCCCACCCTCCTCCCCTCTAGAACCCTCAGATTGTTTCTCAGAGTCCCCCCTTTCTTGGTTGGTGCTGAGGCTGGACTGTTCTACACTGCCAGCTAAGAAAGGAAGGGCCATCAAGGGCTGGGATAGGAGGAAAGTCCAGGCCCACGTGGGCCTGGTCCCAGGAAGTGGCTGCAGCCAGGGGCCGTCCGGTGTAAGCAAGTCATGTCTAGGGGACAGGGATGGGAGATGTGCCCATCTGCACGTGGAAATAGAAGTCTGTCATAGTCCCTGCCCTTATACAGGGAAACAGCTTATCAAACGAACAAATTACTGAATAATGATAAGTTTAGGTCAGAATTGTAGAAGGAGATAGGTATAGGGTGGGGCTCCTAGTAGATAAGTATTTCACATAAGGGAGGGGGAGAGCAGGGCAGAATCTGTGGCTTCACTTAATCCGTTCTGTCATTTGATATAATGGTGTAAACTGTTTACTGTGTAATGGTATAAATGGTTTACTGTTTATTGAATAATAACTGTTTACCAGATTATTAAGATTCTTCTGTATTGCACATAACGAGAACCAGCCCAAGCTAACTTTGACAAAAACAAAAACAAAACAAAACAAAACAAAAAAACTTTATTATGACACACAGGGGTGTGAATTTCATGGAGCCCAGGGGCAGGGGTAATCTAGGGGATTGGAATGTCATATGAATTGTCTCTTTTCTCCTCTTCTCTCTCTCTGTTTAAACACTAGCTTCTCCAGCTGCTCCAGCCTGCTTGGCAGAGCAGAGAGTCCCTATCAGTTCCTAAACTCGTGGGTATGCAGAGTCCTCTATCCAGAGGGAGACCTATCTCTTTCGGCACATATCCAGTGTCAGATCTTGGGGGAAGGGACTCCTATTGTCCTGCCTTAAGTTAGGGGCCCACCCTGGACCACAGAGAGGTAGTGGTGCCCATATTCTGGGAGCCATCCCTGGGACCATGCAGACTGGAGACACAAGGGGGACATCTCAGAAGAGGGTGGTGCACAGAGGTGGACACAGCTGGGCAGATAATCCAACCCAGAACCCTATAGAACCAAATAGTCTGCTATGCACTTTGGGTGTGTAATCTTTTAAATCCTTACTGCCACCTTGCAAAATATGCATTAACCTTTCCAATATACTGGTGTGGAAACTGAGGCTCAAAATGATCATGTAATTTGCTCAAAGTCATCATCCACAACCATCTAGTGGATTCAGGGTTTTAATTTAGATCTGTGTGAAACCAAGGCTCAAGGCCAGAATTAACTGGTAGCCAAAGATGGACTCATTTGTGTGCTATATCCTAAAAAATACAAAACCACCTCCAAGGAAAATGTATCAACAGACACCAACCTCACAGCTGGGGGTCTAGTGTATTTGGTGCCAGTTGGTGGTCCACCTCCCAAGTTCTAATGTTGGCCCTACCTTCCTACATGCTGGATGAGCTGGGTCCTGGGGCATGTGGGCCCTCTCCTCTAGCAGAGACTATATTTTCAGCTCGCGGTTCTCTATCCAAGATGTTCACCTGCAAGGCTGAATCTTCTCCTGAAGGTGGTCATAGAATTGGCACAGAATGGGGCTGGGCTCCCCAACTTCTTCCTGCAGCCAGAACTGGTACCAGAATCCTCTTAGGGGAGGTCAGTGAAGCTTCTGCTTAGAGAACAGACACAGTCCCTGTCTGGATTATCTGCAATGCAGGGCTGCAGAGTAGCTGAGCTGAAGTGCTTTACCGGGGAATCATTCCCAACAAGGGATTCTCGTGACCTTATAAACCAAGAGACTGAAGCAGCATGGCTTCTCTCTTCCCAGGGTCGGATTAATTCCACCTAACTCTCTGCAGTCCATTTGATTTTTTTTTTCCAAGCAAAAGAATACAGATCCCAGGGGTCTGTGCTGTTTGAGACATTTAAACTACCAATCCCATTAGTGTGGGAGCTACTTGAAAGAACATCGAAACCAGCAAACTATGTGAAGAATAAAAACATGGTGTAGAAAGGAATGAAAATATAATTAATACATTCATTTCAAGGCTAAGAGCTCTTTTCTGGGTGCTTGTGGGATTTCTTTTATCTTTTATTGATTATTTATAAGTGATCATTGATGGGAATATGCCTTGGGAATTTTTGGTTATGGTAGGGTGGTAAGGGAGAGATTCTCTTGCTCCATGTTTCTTCTGGTTCATAGAATTCTTTTTGTTTTGTTTTGTTTTTTAGAAAGAGAGAGTGAGCAGGAGTAGGGTGGGGAGGGACAGAGGGAGAGGGAGAGAGAGAATCTTAAGCAGGCTCCATGCCCAGCGCAGAGTCCAACATGCGGCTCGATCTCACGACCCTGAGATCATGACTTGGGCTGAAATCAAGAGTTGGATGCTTAACTGACTGAGCCACCCAGGCACCCCTGGTTCATGGAATTCTATCAGCACTTCCTGAAAGGATCAGAAAGAAGCTTCTTTCTACCTCTCACTGGCTCCTTCAAGGGGGGGTAGTTTCCACTGACAGGTGAGATGGTGAGAGTCTGACATTCTTTGTCCATGTCCCCATGGGGCAAGATCTGCATCAGAGACTGATTTTAATGTCTTGGCTAAGATGGGAGATAGATCCTCGTTCATGGCAACCACGCTGGTGGCTGCTATTTGTCTGATCTGTAGACCCAAACCTCCCCTGTGTGTGAGCACCAGGGTTGGGACTTGGGAAGAAAGAGTTGGAAGCTTGTTTTGGCCTTGGGTCTAAACTGTGTCCTCTGCTCTTACCAGTGAAAAAAAACTCTCAATATTTTTATTCCTGTTTAACTTTATATCTCAGCTGATTTTGTTATCAGAGGGGAGAGGGCTATGATCAATGGTCCATTTTCATTGAATGTCACAACCAGTAGCCATATTAGTGACCCTGACAGCAAGTACCTTTTTTTAAATAAGGAGTGCTAAATTGTGCTTAGAACAATCATCTAGGGAAGGGTTAGCTTTCTGGAAAATGGCTGGAGCAAAGAGTAAGGAGGTTGGAGTTGGATGAACCTGGGTTTGAATCCTCATTCCTCTACTTATTAGCAGTTGACCCTGAAAGGTTATTTTAAGTCCCTGACCCTTACGTCTCATAGCTTCAAAGGGGGCATAATAAAACCCTTTCAAAGTGTCACTGCGATGATTAGTGATAACAGCCAGCAAGTAGTTATTAAGAGCTTACTATGTGACAGGCACTGTTCTAAACACCTAGATCATATCAACCTTATGAGGTAAAAACTATTTTACCGCTTTTTTTACATGAATCTCAGAGAAATTAGTAACTCACCCAAGAGCTTAACCTTTGCATTATACTGCCTTCCAACTGAACAAGAGATTCAATAATAAATGTATGGGAAAGTGCCTAACTCAGTGTGTGGCACATGGAGAGCACCCAGGAAATATCATTTTCTTTCTTTTCCTCTCTACTGGTGAGGTGTCTAGGTCAGAGGCTGCTCACTTTTAGGACCCCAAAGCCATTCTTACTCCTTTGAATTCCCCTCTTCTGGACCAATCCCCAAAAGCAGACTTTAGCTGGGATTTTGGATTCTTTGCATTACATATCCAGGTCCTGGTATCCAGGAGATATAAACCCTTGTTTGGACCTAGAATTGCCTATTCCTTTCTTGTAGGGTTCTGGGGTCAATCCAGAGCTGATGTTGATGGTGGCCATTGAGAACGATGCCACTTAGGAAAAAATACTCCTAGAAGACTTGAGTAACAACAAGGAGATCATAAGGACATAAAAAAGCTGATGGTGAGACAGAAGCAACATGGTCATTTGATTTTATAGATTATAGAGCATGTAGGTATCATCCACGAAGCTTGCTCTGAAGTGTGCAAAGCCATGCTGAGTGTGGACCCCAAACTAAAATTCATGTAGAAACAGGTAGAGCAATACTTTGATAGTCAAGGTCATCAGCTCTGTAGACTGGACAAAGTTTTCATATTTTCATAATTGTGTTTGACCTTCTTGAAAAGAACTGGGAACCCGATTACCTAGTTAGCCAGAGTCAAGCCTGAGAAAAATCGTATCAGAGTCTGAAAAATGGAGGTTTACCTGGAATATGCCCAGGCAGTCACTAGAGCTGCATATATTTGGGAGTTCACATGAGAAATCTTATATTTTTCTGTGTTAAGAACCTTTGGGAGCAGCCCTTTTCTAAAGAGGTAAATTTGGCCAGTAAGTTAAAATCTGAGTAGGAATGAGAGATGAGTCTTAGTCTCATTGGCGTCCTCATTTCTTTTCCCATGTGTGACATGAGCATTTTAACATCACCTTATTTCTTAGGTCTTTGTTGTGTGAGGAAAAGGATCAGCATGTGCCCAGTGTATCAGTTACTAATCTAATTGTATTATCATCGGTTAATATGTTCAGCTACATGTGACAGATACTCCCTCCACCCCAAGAAAAGACCCCAAACAGTATCTTGAGCAAGATAAGAATTTGCTACCTTGTAAAGAAGTCCAAAAGCATTCATCTGGGGCTGCCATGGAGGCTTCCTGGTGCAAGAGACCCAGACATTTTATCTCATTCCTTTGTCATGTGGGCTTCCATTCCCAAGGTGATTTCCTGATCCATTATAACTATTGGAACTCCAACCATTGTATCCACATTCCAGAAGGCAAGATGAAGAAAGGGGAAGAAGAAAGGCACATCTCCTCTCTTGAAGTACACTTTCTCAGGTTGAACCCTGAGTAATCGAAGATTACTAGTATTACTAATGGTTTCTACAACCCTATCAGAAATGTCTTCTTTTTTTTTTTTTTAAATCAGAAGTCTCAAGTACATGAATTCTGGAGCTTCCTTTAGGAAGGAGTATACTTCTTTATATTAACTATTCCCTCAGCAAATGTTCTCTCAGTATTTACTGAGGCCTCTTCTTTGGTAGGTGGTAGAGTAAGTGCTTTGAGGACTATGAAGATGGACAAGACATATTATCTGATCTCAAGGTGTTTACAATCTATTCATTTATTCAATATACGTTTGATAAAAAGCTTCTGTGTACTAAGTATATGCTCAGCTCTGGAGATAGAAAGTAAAAAAAAAAAAAGTATGGAGTTAACCCAAAGAAAGAACAGATGAAATAATAAATATAATAGAAAAAATTAAAAAAAATTGAGAACAGGGGTGCCTGGGTGGCTCAGTCGGTTAAGCGTCTGCCTTCGGCTCAGGTCATGATCCCAGGGTCCTGGGATCGAGCCCCACATTGGGCTCCCCGCTCAGCGGGGAGCCTGCTTCTCCCTCTCCCACTCCTCCTGCTTGTGTTCCCTCTCTTGCTGTGTCTCTCTCTGTCAAATAAATAAATAAAATCTTAAAAAAAAAATTGAGAACAAAAAACATGATAGAAAAGATTAACAAAGCCAAAAGCTGATTCTTTGATATTATTAGTAAAATAGACCTCTGAAAAGACTGATCAAGACAAAAGAGAGGGGCGCCTGGGTGGCTCATTTGGTTAAGCGACTGCCTTCGGCTCAGGTCATGATCCTGGAGTCCCGGGATCGAGTCCCGCATCGGGCTCCCTGCTCAGCGGGGGGTCTGTTTCTCCCTCTGCCCTCTTCCCTCTCGTGCTCTCTGTCTCTCATTCTCTCTCTCTCAAATAAATAAATCTTTAAAAAAAAAAAAAGACAAAAGAGAGAAGATACAAATAAATAAAAGTGAAATGAAAGAAGGAATAATTATAGACAAAGGAGAGATTAGAATAATAAGCATACTATGAATAGTACTAGATGTAACAATAGATGTAATGGATACAATTTGAGGAAATATAAATTAATAAGAAAAAAATTTGAGAATCGAATTAGACCAGTAAGTATTAAAGAAATTGGAGTGGTAATCAAAGACCCCTTCCCCCCCCAAATCAAGACTCAGTTTGAAGGTTTCATTCTACTGAATTTATAAGAAACAGCATGTTTCTATTTATGTATATATACAATTTTAGAAATATATATATAATTCTAGAAATATATAAGATTCTAGATATATATAATTCTGTATATATATATGAAATTCTAGAAAACATCATGAAGCATATGACATTGTATATTTATGGAAATAAAAATTCCATGTGCATAAAGATATATACACTTCATAAGAATGCTTGTAAGCAAAAGAACCTCATTCACTTCATTAGAATGGTAGCCAATGATCAAGGTAACAAGATGGGAATGGGAATAAAGGGAATAAATAAATACAAGAATGAATGAATGAATGAATGAATGAATGGGGAGAGACCATGCAGGAATGAATGGCGTATTGTTGATTTAATTCTCTGACCTATGGTCTAGTAGAGTAGAAGAGTGGTAATCAAATTGCAGTCATCAGGACTTACAATGCAGTAGAAGGAGATAGACTAATTTAAAAGGTGGAATAAAGTGATTTAGATATTTTGGAATAATCCTGGTCATGGTAGAGTGGGGACACAGATCATGGTGTAGTGACTTCTATCTGGATGGGGGCTGGGAGCTGAGCTTACAGAGACAACACGCTAGTGGAAGAGACTGATGTGGCATAAAGAATGTAATTCAAAGAAGGATAGAGAGAAAAATTAAAAGTGAATATTAAAAATAAATGCAACGGGAATGCAAAGACAAAGGGTGATAATCCAGTCTAGGGAGTAGAAGATATCTGAGCTGAGCCCACAGAAACTGGGCAAATGACCCAGAAAACAAGCCAGCCTGGGGCCACATCTAGGTCCTGGGGTGTATGCTGATGTTGGCTTCAGGCTACCCACAGAGCCCACATTCAAGCTCCATACAATCGTGCACCACCCATAGTGTGACCTGAGACCCAATCAGATGACGAGTAATAAAACATAAACTTTTATTCTGTTTCCTCAACTAGGAGGTGAATCCCTTTAAACCATTTCCCAGTGCTGGTTGTTTTTGTTGTTGTTATTGCTTTCCACGACCATGGCATTTAGATTCTGACTCCAAATTTGCAGATGTAATGAGATGATTTATCATGGAAAATTATTGCATGATCATCAAAATGTAATGAAAAGTTGTCACAGCCTTTCTTCTTAATGGTGTTTCTCGCTGACCTCCTTCCCCCTACCCTGAAAATGAGCTCTAGGAGTCTAGCATGGAGCCAACCCGGGGATCTGACACTGTTTAATTCACTCAGGCAGTCAACCATAAACACATTTTTCAGAAGTAAAGACAACTTCTGTAACTTTTTAATTAAAGCATAAAAGCCCATAATTAAAGAGACATAAATCACCAAGACACCTTTACATCTTTGGAATCTTCTGTGGCATTGCATGAGTGTTTCCAGCTGTGTTCCCTCAGACCCCAGAGGCAACCTGGTCCAGAGAGGGAGGGGCAGAACAGCCTTCCAGCCATCCCAGAGCAGCGGCTCAGCAGGACCTCGAACAGGAGCATTTAGTCCTGTCTCTCCCTTAACTAAGTCCACCCTCAGTTTTGATCAGGCAAGATGGCGGCTGCCTCCCGGGGATAGAGGGACAAATCAAACAACACCATGAAGAAACAATCAGATAGTTTGAGAATATAAAACATTCCATGAAACCATCAGCCTGGGTTCCTCAAAAGGTCGGCGTCATGGCAGAAAGGAGATGGAGGACTAGCGTGGAGTAAAGGAGTCCAAACAGACACCACAACCAAAGCAGCCTGTACGGTGTCTGCATCCTGGCTAGAAATAAACACCCAGGGCGCCTGGGTGGCCCAGTCTATAAAGCATCTGCCTCTGGCTCAGGTCATGATCTCAGGGTCCTGGGATCGAGCCCCGCATCGGGCTCCCTGCTCAGCAAAGAGTCTGCTTCACCCTCTCCTCCCCACTTGTGCTCTCTCTCTCAAATAAATAAAAATCTTAAAAAAAATATAAACACCCAAACTATGAAATACATTCCTTGAGATGATGGAAAAAATTGAATGTAGACTTGATATTAGATAACATTATGGAGTTACTCATTTTAGTATGTGTGATAATGGTCCTGCAGTTAAGTAAAACAATGTTTTATTCTCAAGAGAGGTATGATGAAGTATCTAGAAGTGAAATTTCATGATGTCTACAAATGTATCAGAATGACAACTATGGGGCATAGGTGGAGGGTATCCATGGGTTCATCTGAGTTCTTTTTATACTGTTTATGTAGGTATGAAACAATTTTATACAAAACTTGGGAGAAAGAATGGCAGCCTCTTTTACTTTGTCTCTTGGAGACCTCCCTCCCCATATGAGTCACAAATCTGATGCTGGAGCAGAATCAGGTTGGGCAACTATAGGTGGATAAGTTTTCCCCTCTGCTGTCCAGATGTTGTGAATGTACCCCTTTGCAGCTTTTAAAATAACATGGGCTTTGGGAAGGAGGTAGCTTTAGGAGATAGCTCATAGGATCTTTTGATGGGCTGGATCCACTGGGGAACTCAGTAAGACCTTGCCTTAACGAATTACATATGCAATGGCATTCTTCCCAATTAAGTTTACATTCAGAGGTTAGAACTTTAACATGAATTTTGGAGGGATACATTTCAACCCATTGCAGTGAGCTAGAGGGAAACAGGCTGGCCTCAGCTCAATAGACTCGCCTGGTATGGGTACCCACACCTAGGACTGGGTCTCCTGAGTCATCCTCAAGAGCTCTTTTCATTTTGTTGCAAGCCATCTCCTACCTGATTCTCAGACTATACAAGGGATCCCAAGCATGTTTTTCTTAGCCCTACTGTATGAACCATTTGCTACTTTTGGGGTGCCCATCGTTCAACCTCTTTTTTTTTAGCACCTGATCTTCTTTGTGGGAAGTCTCCTATTGTTTGGCACGTCCTGGGCAGATAGTACTTGTTTCCCACTCTCAGAACTGAAAGGGCAGACCCTCCTCCTCCTATCTCCAGTGAGCCAGAGGGGACGCATCCTTAGACTCAGTCTGTCAGACCCATTCTCCTGGGCCTTGTCCCTGGAATGAGCGATGCCATGATATTCAACCACAGCAGCATGCAGACTAAACTATTCCTGTGGGGTGGCCTTTATTGGGCCTCCTCCTTGGTCACCCTCCACAACTCCCTGGCTTCCCATTCCCATGAGTCCCTGGTGTTCTTCTAGGAAGTTCCATTTTTAAGAGAGGCAGAATCCATTTCTGTTATGTACAGAAAGAACACCAAGTGTCACCGGTTACCTGGAGAGGTGTCCCCAAGTTCACCTTAATTTTAGAACGAACCGAAATACATCATGATGCCAAAAAGATGACAGGCCACCATTATGCGGATGTGGTTCTGGACCCAGGTCTGAGCTAGGACCTCCGACTTGTGCTCTGCGAGCCTCACCAACCCAATCTGGATGGAGCTGGGCTGAGCAGGGCGAGGAGGTGACCGCCAGACAGCCGCCTCAGGCTCATCTATATTCCGTGACAGCCCATGTTCCATGTCGGTTGTGTGGTAAACAGCTGCTCCAGTGGCAGATCACAGGGCCCAACGGTTTTATCTTGTTAAAATTGAGCCTAAACAAAACCGATAAGCGCTCTCTCATCTTCCCGAATTAATCCGCGTACAGTTTATCTTCTGAGAGGTTGGCCATGGTGTCATGGGTGGCTCTGTAAACATCTTTTGGGTGGGTTGCTCTTTCTAATTTAATCTGCCTTCAGATGGGACCTCCCCTAATCCAAATAATTTGGAATAATAGCAACATCGAAGCGAGTGAAGTAATATATGTGGTAAACCAAGGCCTCAGGTTTTTGTGTTTTTTTTTTTCTTTTTTTTCCTGAAAGGGGGAAAAAAAAGAAAAGGACATGTATGGGGGTATTTTTGATTAAATGTCTTAGCCTTGCTTTGGTATTTATCTTCCTGTGGCAGCCCCTGATCCAGTCACAATGTATAATTCCATTAGCATTATCTCTCAATCCATTGGAGGGGGCTTCAGCCCGGACAAGAGCTGTAGAACAGGCTGCACTATTCAGGAGGCTTATTTCTTATTTCTTCAGCAAGTTTATTCCTTTATCGGCAGCTCGTTTAAAGGGAGCTAAAGGGGAGCCGGTCAAATCATTAAGTGAGCATTTAATGTGGGTTTTTAAAGGCAAACCCAGAAGCTTTTTTTGTGGGGGGGGGAGGGGAGGGAAAGGTTAAATTAAATAAGTGAACGAAGCCTGCCCAGGCTGGCAGAACTGTTCGCAAAGGATAATATTTAAAAGGCCTCGCATTTGAAAAGGAGGTCTTATCTTTGTGCTTTCAATGAGAAAAGTGATTCTGATGGGGTGTCAGGACTCCTGGGTGTATTCTAGCTGAGCCACTGAGTGACTTTGTGACTCTGTTTCCCTTCCTGCACCCCACTCCCGGCTTTGTCTCTTGCCCACCACAGAGGGAAAGCTGGCGGGAAGAAAGAGAGGATCTTCTTCCTAAAGCGCCTTGAGTGCCTGCAGAGAAAGATGAGGGCAGATTGGAAGGAGATGTGGCAACTTCGCGTTTGTCCATGCTAATGGCTGGCAGGGTTTACAGGGAGAAATGAATTGCACGGGAACTCCCCAGGCCTCATTTGTGTTTTAACCGCCCTCTCCCAGAGGGGCCTTTCACTTCACGGGCTGCCACATCCCCTCCCTGGCTTTGCTTTCCCTCCTCCCCTTGTTCACCCCTTCATGGAAGTGCCCACCAGCCCCAAACATTCAAAAGACAGACAGCAGGTGGAGAGAGAAGAGGATGCCAGGGATTCAGAGAGCTACGTAATAATGTAATAAGGACTCCTGGGAGCTGCTTGAGCGGCACGGTGCTTGTAATCCTGTTTCCTGGGAGAGGGATTTGAGGTGCCAGGAAAGCACATGGTGTGTGGCATTTTGAGAGTGGAGTTGGGAGGCCCTGGGACAGATGTCTGCCCTTGCCATTAAAAATGGCAATCCTAAAACATCTGAAAGGCAGCACGGGAACGAGCCTTTTTTGAGGGCTCAATGTACATCCAAACCTATGCTAAGTGCTTTGTATGCATTCTATTCTTCGAAAAATATTTCCAAGCTGTTTTTTTTTTTTCTTAAAAATTGTAAATTTTTGAGCAATACTGATATATGTACATTTATTTATTCATAAGTTATATATTTTTGCTATTATGTATTATGTATAATATATGAACAACTGTATATATTTTAAAAGAACAAGAAAAAGAAATAGAAGTTATGATACTTTTCCCTTGAATTTCCGTAGTCTTTTTTTTTTTTTTTTTAAGATTTTATTTATTTATTTGACAGAGAGAGATACAGCGAGAGAAGGAACACAAGCAGGGGGAGTGGGAGAGGGAGAAGCAGGCTTCCCGCTGAGCAGGGAGCCCGATGCGGGGCTCGATCCCAGGACTCTGGGATCATGACCTGAGCCGAAGGCAGACGCTTAACGACTGAGCCACCCAGGTGCCCCAAATCTCCGTAGAGTCTTAGGGATACCCTAGGTACTCACAACCCACTCTGACAATTTCTGCTCCTCACAGCTATGGTTGAGAGATTGTTTTAGTAGCTGAGCTTGTTTAGTATTTGCTCAGAGCTGGGATCGTAACTCATATCTTCTGACTCTAGATCCAAAGTCTTTCCATTACACCGCATCCCTTCCTTCTCTCCTCCTATCCTCTTGTGGGCTCAGATGAACAGCCCTGCATTCCAAGGGCCCACTATTCCCTCCTTTTTCTGTTCCAAATCTCTCCATGTTGATCCAATCTGCAGTGGATGACTCTTTGAATCTTGATCAGTCCAAATCAGTGCCAGTGATCCCATTCCTCTTTGCTAGACACTCATTTTCCCAGCTTCCCTTGCAGCTTGGAGTGCCCATGTGACCCAGTTCTAGTCAATCAGACATGCGTGAGTGTTCTGAGCGATTTCACCTGCTGTTAGAAGGGAGAGCCACTCTAGAAGAGCCCCCAGCACTTCTCATGGATCTTAAATATGATTATGTGAGGGGATGCTTGGAGCTGATTTTTGCCATGAGGGAATGAGTCTCGGGGCAAAAAGCCAACTTGCTAAAGATGAGACACCCACAAAGCAAAAAGAGACTGGCTCCTTGGTAACCTCACTGAGTCCCTGCACTGGACCAGGAACCACTTACCCCTAGGCTGCTCCTGTGAGATATTAAATGTCTTCACTGCTTAAATAGCTAGATGGATATTTTGTTACTTACAGACACAGTCTCCTCCATTCTACAATTCTGATCAGTATCTTCCATCCTCAATTCATCAGTTTGTCAGTTTCTTTCTGCTCTTCAATTCACATGTTAACTTTTTGGAAACCAGGCTTGATTCATATAGTATAAGAAGTCACATGACCCAAACCTCTTTTTAGACTATGTGCTATTTTCCTGACTCTTTACTGTTTTATCTTTTCCAGTTGTATTACTATGTGTGTGTTAGTATGTTTATAATGGCATGTTCTTTATCTTTCTCTTGGACAATTCTGCCCACATCCACCCTTTCATGGTTCCCAAAGCTTGTCTTCTTTGGAAGCAAGTTTTACTCTTTTGCTATGACCCACTTCAGGGCCCTTGTACTGGCTGCTTCCTCTGCCCACATCTTCACCTAGCTGGTTCCTTTTTGTCCTTCAAGCCTCAGTTCAGATGTTACCACCTTGGAGAAGTCTTTCCTAACCTGTGTACCTTCACCCCCTGCAGTACTATGTTCTAATTTTCTTCATAAAACTAACCACTACCTGAAATTATCTTGTTCATTCATTCAACTTGTTCCTTCTTGTCTCCGTCCACAGTGCACAAGAATAGAGAGCCAGTCTGTCTTGAGCTCCATTGTATCCCCAGCACCTAGAAGTTGGCACCTAGTAGGAGATCAGAATATATTCATATAACAAATGAATAAAAAAAAGAATGAATTGTAAGCTCCTTGGTATCTATTAGATTGGATGCTGCTTAATTCATGAATCACTGAATAAAGCCAATAAGATCTTTAAAGTTAAAAAAAAGAAAAAGGAAAGAATGAATGGTACCTGCTCATCTGAGTCCTTGGTTTTATCCCCCAGAGGAATATTTCAGTATTTATGAAATAGGGGTGCTTAAAAATAAAGCAATCAGCAACTCTATACGTATAAAGTGCTATATAAATATTGTACCATCATGAACTTTCCATAATTTAAAATCCTAACTTAGAAGAACATATATTAGTGTTGTTATTATTTCTCATTTAGATGAGCCTTCTTTTAAAAATATTGTAACAGCAGAGATACTTTTATTTTAAAAAAAGAAATAGTTGTAATTTGAATATGATGTTATGATCAGAATCAAGGATAATTGCTTTCTGAATTGAATGACACTCTCTCCCTTCCAATCTCACACTACGTGGTGAAGACTTTTATCTTAGCGTTGATAACATATTAGTGCACTTCTTTGTTGACTGTGTTGTTCTCCATTCACCTGAAAACCCCTAAGGGTAGGGACTGTGCCTGAAACAGCTTTGATCCGTAGCCCAGTGACATATGGTAGGCATAAGTGTTTTTTGAATGGATAATTTTAAACATGATATGAGTTACACAAAGTATCCCCTTGGCATATTTCACTCTCCAATTACAGTGAAATTAAAAAAAAAAAGAAACCTTTATAGTTCCACAAAAATCTGTAATATCTGTTTTGATCTTTGGGAGATATCTTCATCATTATTATGATTATCATTTCACTCTTCCTTTCTTAAGATGTATTCTCTCTTTATGTAGTATTTATGCCTGAGTAAGCATGAAGAATCAGGAAGGGATGACCATACCTGAAAGGTGTTGATGAAAATACTGGAGGGAAAGAGATGGGATGCTTCCATTTTATTTGCAGAAGGAAATGATGAGGCTATCAATAATACTGATCGCAATATGGGAGTAAGGAATCACTCCCTTAATTAGGAATGGCAAAGGGACATTTAGGCTGGAAATTTGGAACTCTTGCAGAAGGAGCAAACACATATTCCTTCACAGAGAGGTGCATATGATGATGGAATAATTTCCCCCAGGAGAGAGAGAAGAATGCCATTATTCAGGTCATTTCAGACAAACAAAGGGATGAAAGAGCAGTCATTATTTATAGTCTGTCCAGTGTCCACAGTGTAGGTAGATGTAGGACGAAAAGCCTGTCTAGCGCCCAGGTTTACATTCTATGGGACGAGATGACACGAGTTGACATCGAGCCTGTTACCTGTGATCTTTCTGAGACACTGGGACCCCTGGCCTGGTTTTTAGGCCCTTAGGGGCTGTGGGGAGCTTCTGAGGCTAAATCGGTAGGGATAGAGGGATGGAAAGAACCCCCCTCGACGTAGGGAGAGGATGCCTAGTAGGAAGAAGGACAAAAGTGATCCGAGCACACAAAAGGAAAGACTGAGGACTCAGGGGAAGATGTGAAACCCAAAGGGAAACAGTGAAAATCCAGAAGGCTGAATTATATGAAGCTTCACTGGACAAATGATAAGGTTCCATATATGCCTGCGCTGGGCAAGAGAGAGTATATCTGGTGAAGGAGGTGTACAGGACAGAGCAAGGAAGAGGCAGAGCTTAATGTAGTTCTGTGTCTCCTCATTCTTTTCATCCCACTCTTTGACTTGACTCTATTTCTGACTTCATCCTTGACTTACTTCCCTGCTGTTGGTCTTGAGTGGGACATTATCTTCCCTAGATATTTCTCCAAATGCATTACAGTTCAATCCAGTAACTATTTACTGGGTCAACACAAAGCCCATGGTGTGGAGGATTCAGCAACAAGCACGTAACAACTAAAACCTCAGACCCTCGAAGACATCAGAGGTCTTTTCATCCAAACTCCAGTCTTCACCTAAGTATTAGCACCTTGTTCTCCAAGTGATGGAGAACTCACTACCACCCAAGGAAATCTGTTCTGTCTTTCAAGATATCCATTAGGAAGATATTCTTTATATTGGGCCAAAATATCTCTGTGTAAGATCCATTCCATTCATCGATCCTACCTCAATATCTTGAAGTTACATAGAGCTAACACAGCAACTCTTCCTTTTAACAGCCCTTCAAATATTTGAAGCTGTTATATTCCCTTGAGTCTTACTTTCCTGAAGCTGAACATCACTGATTCCTTTGAATGTTCCAAATATAACAGGGTTTTAAGTTCCTTTTGGGCTTGGCCTCCCTTTCTTGAATGTGGTCAAATTTTTCTTAAAGCGCAGGGCCTGGAACTATATACAATAATCTGGGTATAGTTTAGCTATCTCAAAGTAGAGCAGGACTATCACTGCATGTTCTTTGGGACTCTGTCCTTTATTCATAGAGCTTCTAAGTTCATTGGCTTTGGCAGCATCTCACCATTGATTCACATTGGTAACCTATTGTCAACTTTAGCTCCAACTTGAAAAAAAATGTGGTCACACTTCCTCAATCCTGTATTTACAAAGTTCTTTCTATGCTTATCTATAGGACCTTGGTTGTATCCATGTTACACTTCATTTTGTTGAAATTTCTCCATAATTTTAGCACACAAAGTTACTTTTGAATACAGACAGTATATTCTGTGCTGCTGAGCTTTGATCATACACTTGTCGCCTGAATAAAACAGGTTCTTCTTGATTCTGCATTAAGAACCATGGCACCAAATAAATGCAAAATATCCCAAATAAAGGCAAAATCAACCCTTTCAAACCATGGAAAAATCACAAAGTTCTATACTGATGGTCTTTTGAGGAGGCATCAAAAGAAAGAATTACATCATATACTCTGAAAGACTTTCTAAAACCCCCTCTTTTTATGACTGATGCTCATGTGCCTCAGGAGTCCCCATCATCATAGCCTTCCTCCTAACCAGCAGCTCTCATCTTCACCAACCACCCCTGCCTGCCCCCCCCCCCCCCGCAGGCTGCTGCTTTTTTTTTTTCTCATTACCAAATCCTTCTTCTTTCTAGAGCACTCCATGTATTTTCAAATGTTAATCAGCTAAACTTCTCTTACCTCTTCCATTCCTCAGCATGGTGCCCTAGGTTAACACCAAAATGCCTTATTAAAGCACAAAAATGCCCAATATTAAGCAAAAGTTTCTTTCTCCTTTAGAAAGGAGGAGGATTATAAATACATACTTATATTTAATATTTTTCTTTTATTGCAGTCATGGACACATTTGATGACCATGTCTCCTGTGTCCCTATCCAAGTTATTAGTAAATCCGTTGAACAGGATTAGTTGGAGAACAGAGCTCTGATACCAATCCTGAGAAATCCTTCCTGCAGGTTATCTTGATGAACTAATGAACATCTTCAGGGGTTAACCATTCGGTCAGTTAATCCATTCAGCCCACATTGTCCCATGATCTAAGGATTTTATTAAAGAGTCTATCAAGCGCCTTGACGCAATTTAGTTACTCTCTCTTGTGTTTGATCTAAAAAATCTCAGCACCTCACTGAGTTAGGGAGCAAGAACAGCCTGAGAGGGTTTGTTCTTTGAGATCCCAAACTTATTCCTGGTGATCACTCTATCACTCTCTAAATAATCACACGTCTACCTTTTACTGAACCAGTGGTCAACATCTGGGCCAAGCTCATTTGTTTATATTTTTCAGAACTTACCTTATTTTCATCTTTCACAAAACTGGAATGGCATTTGCCTGTTTAATCCTTCTTTACCTCTCACTATATAGTTCCTGATAAGATTAATAACTCACTATGGAGCATTCCTGTTAATATCTAAATCCCAGCATCATCGTAATTTTAGCCTGTACCGCATCTGGGTGTTAGTTTTCATGAGTTTACTGATCCCAGTGTAGAAGAATATTGCCTTTGACTTGATCAAAAGTTAGTTGCTTTATCCCAGAAAGGATGTTCTGGATCATTCCTGGAATCTCTCTCTGATCAATTAGGGCCAAAGAAATCCTCAGGCCAAGAAGGACACTGGCTGATCTCTAGGAGATGAGAGAGAAGGACGCATCTGGGATGTGTACCCCGTCGTGCCTGGCAGACAGGCTGCTGTGTGACCTTCATGGCAGCCCCCCAAAGAGGAGCAAGATGGAGCAGATAGTTGGAAACTGGAACAAAGGCAAGCTTGACTATGATACAGATGGGATGGAGGAGTGGTTGGCTGGATTCAGGAAGAGAGAGAGTAGAGGACTAGAGGCGTGATGAAGATGCTTTTAGCAGCAGTATTTTTTGTTCCTTTTTAACTAGCTTTTTAAAAAAATGGAGAACGTAGTACTTGCACATGGTAAAATGTCAGAAAGAACAAAGGATGTACAGTAAAACAATAAAATATATATCACTCTGGCTCCCACTCTGAGGTTTCCGCTGGTAACTTCCAAAATGTTCTATGTATATATATAAGCCTATATAGATATGTACATACTATTCAGTATGTTAAAAATATGCAAATATGTATACAAATACTCTGCTCTCTCTTTTTTTTTTCAGAGCCTAGATTACATAGATTTACTTCATTTGTTTAAGATCTACACCGTGTTCTATTACATGGGTGTACCATAATTTTAACAGTAGTGCTTGGAGGGAATGAAAATAGAATTGTTGCCAAACACAGGGTATTAATCTTAAATTTGAAGCAGAGGCAGTAAACGACAGATGTTAACAGGCTTACGCTTCAGATACCTATATAACCTGAGAAATGTCACTTCAATGTCCCTTGCCTCAGTTTGCCTACCAGGAAAGGGAAATCACTTCCCTTCTTGATTCTAGTGTCAAAAAATATGAGTCAAATCTCCTTAAACACAGGATTTAGGAAAAACAGCTACTAGAAAGGGTATGTATTAAATTTTTCTTATCATCTAGAGGTGGGATGGGGGCAGAAGGCAACCCTCACTCTGGCTACAGCTACGCTAAATTGAGCTGCCGTTGGTGGTGTGTTTGCTGGGTGACTGGGAACAGTCAGCTGAGTAACTAGGCAGGCCTCATCTGGGCTGACCCACCTTATCTTGGCCTGTCACTGGCCCTGCCCAGGGGGGTACTGGGAAGTGTTTAACCACTGGGTCCCCACAAAAATAAGAGCCCTGGTGTGTAGTGTTGAGTCCTATGGTGTAAATATTTCCCCCATGGCTGATTTCTGGCTATCAGTATGCTGTCCCAGAATGCAGAGTTGGGGAGAGGGGCACACAGTTGGCTCTCCCCAGTTCATAAGCTACTGCATACCACTGTGGCCTTGGGGCTCAGAGGGGACCTCCCAAGGGACACCCAACATTTGTAAAGCCTACAGTCAACAGGGGTGCCCTGGGAGGAAGCCCTTTAAAAACAGAGGAAGGAGAATGGGGCCAGAGGGAGACATGGGGTCAGGTTCCAGAGTCCTAGAGGGAGATGTTTAAGAGGAAAGAGGTCACCCTGGGCCCATGCACCATCTCTGGAAACTCCCTGAGACTGTCTGTGGGTCTCTTGCTACTCTGACTTAGCATAGGAACCTCTGCTGTTCTTATTCTTCCCCGTTGCTTCTTTCCTCTCTCCCTTTCTTCCTGCCCCTTGTGCATGCCTTGGCCTTGCTGACAACCCTTTGGCACTGCTTGGTTCTCCAGAAGCCACTAACGGTTGAGGAGACCCCTGAAGCCCAAGAGAAGGTGACAGGACAGAGTCTTCACGGGACACTCTGTGGAGGGAAATTGCACTGTGAGCTTCCAGCCACTTCTGGTTTCCAGCCTCTTCTTGCTGTGATGCAGAAGAGTCCCTGGACTTCCCTCCTGCCCTGCAGTGTGGTAAGGGTCATGGTCAAGGGTAGGGAGCTCTTTCAGCACCATAGGGGCTGGTGCTCACACTGGAGTCCACACAATCTGACCTCCAAGAGGCTCTTGTGAAGGCAGATGCCAGACAGCTTGTTAAAAAGAACAGGGTCCCCTGCCACTTTGCCCTTCCGTGTTGTGTGTCTCTGAGGCTGACCCTCTAGAGCTGACTACACCCAACTTCAGGTAAGTGCTAGACTGGAGCATTCTGTTTCCAGCGCCCTGGCTGGGTTTTCTCATTTTCACTTAACACGTTGAGATACGCTAAGAGGCTTGATGCAGGAGCCCTGAAGGGACTTCCCAGCAGGGTACTTACTGGTGGCCAGTCCCGCCCAGTAGGGTCGGCATCATGGACCAAGCATGTCCGCCTCTGCCCTTTTTATTCTAAAGCCGAGTGGGCTCAAATAATAAGAGTAAGAGGCTAATGAGGCCAAGGTCAGGGGAAGGATTCCCTCTCTGTAAGTCACTGTGTTAGTCATCTGTGGCTTCGTAACAGAGCACCTTCAACAACATCTTTTCTCTGCTCCACAATGTCTGGGACCTCAGTTGGAAAACTCAAAACTAGAATGATCTGAAGGCTTGAGTGGGACTAGAGAATCCTCTTCCAAGGTGGCTTGCTCTTGGGATGTCAAGCTGTGCTGGTGGCTGGCAGGAAACTTTGGTTCCTTTCCAAAGGCTGCTCGAGGGTCCTCACCACACGGCGGCTCACTTGCCCCAGAGTGAGTGATGCAAAAGACCAAGCTGGAGGCTGCCATATCTCTTATGACCTAGCTTGGAAATCACACATGGTCTCTTCTTGGCTACCTAAGTCAGCTCTGATTCATGGTAGGTGGGAAGGGACTGGCAAGGATCATTAGGGCCATTTTAGAGGCTGGCTGTCCCCATTTAGGAGATGATACTTAGACCACTTGGCAATCATCTTGGAAATGTATGTTACCAGACAAGAGTGTTCAAACCATCAGCACAAACCCATCTTCATTACAAGGAAAATGACTTCAGGCCTTTGTGCTCTTTGTACCCTTGTCAGAGGGGCCAAGCACCTCACTTAAGCTACTTGGTGAATGAACTAGGCAGAGGCAAGATGGAACTGTCATGTGGGAGCCGTGAATTGTATCTGGTCTTTGGAATTCAGGCACACTGTAGGATCTCATGCCTCTTGAGACTGAAGTGTTTACATTTACTTGTTGAGCAAGATATGGAACGGGCCAGAGCTGGGGCTCTGCTATTTCTGGCTAATGAAGTTAGGTCACATCCCCTCCCTCCCCCATCCCCCCTGTACCCCCACTCTACTCCCGCCACTGCATCCTCTAACTTGTAGTTCTTACAGTTGAATATACAAGTTTATGTGTTAGCTGAAAGAGAAGGAAGAATTCTGGAGAGGGGTGGTAGGTGAAGGGGTCTGGGGAGGCAGGGGAGGAAGACTTGGACCATGGGAGCTGCTTTAGGGCCCAGATGACCAAGATCCACACAGTGTGTAAGGGGCGGTGGGGGCGGGCATCCTTGCTGTCTTGGTACCAGCCCCCTGGCATGGCCTGGGAAGCCACAGCAGGGTCTGGCCATGTCCAGCAGTATATGTGGGCAGAGACAATGAGAGTGATGTCCTTCCCTCAAAGGGCTTATAGGCAGTAGACTTCAGTGATGTGGCCCATGGAGAATAACATGATCAGACTGGCTCCTAAGCACAACCACCATGGTGGGCGGGAGGGTGTCTCTGTGACATAATGAGGGGAGAGAGGGAGGGGACTGTCAGTAGAAGCCAGGTCTGTGTGAGCAGGGGTTAGGCTGGGATTTAGGTGTTAACATGTCTGTGTCTTTGCTAGGACCCACAGGCTCGGGAAGCCTGGGACAGTCTGGGTCTACTGACAATACAGCCTGGTACCAAGTTCAAGCTACAATTAGGGACTGTGGTGACTCACGGATGCTCCTTCCCCACCCTCCTCCAAGGACACTCATTTCTCTATCTTTTTTTTTACTGTTCTATGGCTGGGAGTCTCAAAAATAGAACCCTTGGGTTGAAAGCTTACTTAACCCCTTAGGAATCGGAGGAAAGAATAAGTTTGGTTCAATGGACTGAGAATCTAGAGAGCAGCTGTTAGACCTCCAAGTCGTAGCTTTCTAGGATGTGGATTGAAGGTTGCTGGAGTGCACAGTGGACATCTGGTGACACACCCAGGAAGCAAGGGGCAGTGGGGAGTTGGGGCCCTTCCTGCTGTCTGCAACACATCCAGCGCCCTGTGGCTGGGGACGGCTCCCTTTCCTCCCAGTCTCTGCAGCGAGATAGAATAATGTTGATATTTCTACTCTCCTGCAGGTGGCGCCACAATTTAGGTTTTTAAGCCGCCGACTGCCTGTGGTTTTCATCCAGCGCACTGTGCACTACAAAAACCCAGCCATGGGGCCAGCTCCTGGGGGAAAAAATTTCTCTGTAGCACCACCGGGCTCTGGTGATTTATTTAACAAGCAAATCTGGCTTTTGTCAACTTAAATAGCAGTTCTGTTCCTAGACTAATAAAATGGTGGTAGCTAAGTGAGGGAAAACTTAAGGATTTCTTCTCTCTCCTATTAAATCTGGCCCTTTTCTTCAGCCGTGGGAGATGAGCCAATACTTTTCTCCTCAAGCCCCTCAATAAACCACAACCAAATTGCCATAAAAAATCACCTCCTTAGGAGATAGGACTTTATGAAGCAGTGTGACATTTCACTTCTCCCTCTTGTGGCCATGGGGCCAGGCAATGACTACCCAGTTCCTCACCAGCCTGGGGTGGAAGGGGTGACTTACAGATCCGATGTCAGCCGGAGAGAAAGCTTGGTTCCCTCTTCACCCCTCACCAGCTGTCAGGGACTTCAGGAGGTGTGAGAGGGAGAAGGGTTTGTAATGAATGCAGAAGCCCATTTTGAACTGTTATTTATAGAGCTTGTCCTTCCCAGCGTGTCTTTTCATAAAGAGGGCTCAAGACAACAGAGGACCTTCCTGCCCCCTTGTATTGTGCCCTATATGTCCTTCTGCAAGGCAATGTTAACTCCTTGGGTGTGTACTGCACTTACTTTAGTGTTTCCAAGTGCACGAATGGATAGCATCTCCTTTGAATGTAACGACCTGCAAGGGTAAGTTGGGCAGGTAAGAATGTGAGATCTCCAAATTATAGAGTCCGTGGGTGGCAGTGCTAGGTCTAGGACCCAGGTCTTCACGCTTCCAGTGTAGAGTCCTACTCATCCCACCCCATTCCACTCTCCAGCCTTGAGAGAGCAAATCCAAGGGGCCATAATGATAATAATAGTAATAATAGTAAAAATCAAGCCCTGCACCATTGCTAATTTGACCCTTCCTGTTCTCCCTTACAATGACATTATAACCACCCCTTTAACATCGCTTCCCCTGTATTACTAACTGGAAGGGGAAGGAGGGAAGGCATTTGGCCACATGGCCCTGTTAACGATGAGAGAATCTGCTGGGTCGCCTCACCTGTCCATTTTTGGCTAGCTTTTTGTCACGATCCTTTTCTTTTTCTTTTTCTTTTTTTAAAGATTTTTTATTTATTTATTTGAGACAGAGAGAATGAGATACAGAGAGCATGAGAGGGAGGAGGGTCAGAGGGAGAAGCAGACTGCCTGCCGAGCAGGGAGCCTGATGCGGGACTCGATCCAGGGACTCCAGGATCATGACCTGAGCCGAAGGCAGTCGCTTAACCAACTGAGCCACCCAGGCGCCCACGATCCTTTTCTGTCATTTGGTTCTGTTGTTACTCTTCAGGCACCCCATGGCATCCATTTTTCTGAATGAAAATAAATGACACCACACACTAGGCAGTAGATAAAGAATAATAAATATATTTTATTTGCCACCTCTAAAAAAGGTCTTTGACTTCCCATCCATCCATCAGAAAATGACCCTGGGGCTCACCAGCAATATTCATGTGCACACACCCCCCCACACACACACACACGAGCACACGGAGGCTACAGGAGGGAAAAATCAGTTGTATTAAAAATACATGTTCGAGTGGCTGAGGATAGAGGCAAAGCTGTTTCCTTGCTTCCCCTCTCTTTCAACATTTTTATGACATACCCTGAAAGCCAAATGGCAAGCAGACATTTGAAAGGCTTGCCTGCCCCCGCCTCCAGCCCCCCTGCTTTTATTGAGCCATATTCTGTAAGTAACCCATTATGGTTTTCCATGTGGCTATCTGAGCTGTCACCTCTGGGACAGGCCTGTGATGGTCCTGTGCAGCAATTTTAGGGAAGATGCCTTGGTGTGGGGCCAGAACCAAGCGAGGACAACCTTACAGGAGCCTAAGCCTGACTGAGCCCCTCCTCATATTTTGCATCCTGGGCACCTCACCCTAGCCTCAGTTCTGCCTCGAGAGACATTTGGCCCTGGGCTTCCTCCGCCTCGATGCAAGTCCAAGGAGCAGCGGCATTGAGTTATTTTGTTATGTGTTTCTCTGGACTTCCGAAACTAACCTGATATTGCGTGCTTTATCTAGAGTCTGGGATCCAGGGTTTCTGAGAATAGAGGAGCCAGATCAATGTATTAATGCAAGCTAATAAGATAACTCGTTGCTGCTTTCTGGGCCACGCAATACTCAGCGGAGAACCAGAGGCTAAAAGGGCTCCACTCTCTCCCGGAATATCCTCTAACCAAACGAGCAGATGTCTGGTTTCCTCTGCGCTCTGGCGTGGCTCACCTTTTCATTGAGGCACCCACCTTTGAGAGCCAAGCTTCAGCAAGGCGCTATCTAGACGGGCCCTGCCTGGCCTGTGGATGCTGCCCACCCGGGGCTTGTAGAGCTGGTCGGCTCACAGCTCCTTTCAAAGACTCCCCCCGTTGACAACTTGGAGTTCTGTGAAAATATAACCCCTACAGGAAGGTGTAGGGATTTACGCTGTCGTCAATCATTTCCACCTAATGGGAAGAGTCTCCGGAGATGTTTTGATGGGAGGGACAGTAATGGGCAGGAAGTTGACTGCCCCTAGGAAAAGGAAAGTTGTAGAAGAGTCCTGAGGGAGGAGGCAAAAAACCACAGCTCCTTTGGCAGGTCCTCCACGACTGTTGCCCATTGAGAAGGTGCTTTAGGGGCACGAGTGAGGGTCCTGCCCTGGGACTCTGGTGGGGGTGGGGCTGGGGACCAGGGCCTCAAGCATGGAGATGGTACCTAAGTGTGGGAATCTCTTAGCTTCTCCTGCTGCGTGAGGCACCTTCCTAGGCAGAGGTTTCAGAGGTAATGCTACCCACTTCCCATCCCGCATAGTTCCTCTGTGCCAGGCGACTGTCTCAACCACAGCAACGTGGTGATTCCTTTCTTCCGACTTCAGAAAGTGCCCTGATGTTGGCATTGTCTATTTTGCTGTGGTCTAGGTTTCTGAGAAGAGGAGCCAGGTCAGCCTCTCGATATAAACATGAATAGACGAGTCAGGTTACTGAGCAAGCTCTAGGGCACTTGGCCATTCATGCCCTCTCCCCCAGGCCTCCGTCCTTGGGTGCCTTGGTGGGGCGCTGGGGTTCTGATTAGGACTAGGTGCGTGCGCGTGTGTCAGCTCCGAACACCTGAGGGTCCCTCCGACCGGCCGTCAGCGTCCACATCCCGGGGAGGCTGAGTGTTGCCTCCTTCCGCGTGCGCGCCCTGGGCCCGTGTCACCATCTACGCGTCCCTCTCTGCCCCATGTCGCCACCGGCAGGGTGGCCGAGGGGACGAGGGGGTGTCGGCCAACGCCCGTGCGGGGCAACGCAGGCGGGGCGGGCGGCGGTGGGCGCGGAGCTCGGGGGAGGCGCCCCCTGCCCCCTCTGCCGGCCGCCCTCCGTCCGTCTAGATGTCAGCCGCGAGCTCCGAGCCAGCCCGAGCGAGCCAGAGAGGGAGCGGCGGCGGGCGGCGGGCGGCGGGCGGCAGGGGAGGGGAGGAGGCGAGGCGAGGAGGGAGGCAGGGAAGCAGGGAGGGCGGGAGGGAGGAGAGGAGGACCCAGAGAGCGCCAGGCAGCTGGAGTTTTTGCAGCGCTTGGCCGGGCTTCAATGCACAGCAGCGGCGAGCCGCGGCGGCAGCAGGCAGCCCGGGAGCTCCGGCGGCGGCCGAGCCAGCGGCGGCCCCGCTCCCTGCCCCCTGCAAACTTTGCGAGCAGCCCGCCCGGGGGGCCGGGGGCGCGCCCGGGAGGCCCGGCTCGGCCCGCGGCCGCGCTCTCCGCCGCCGCAGCGCCAGGCGCCGCCGCCGCCG